>NW_027591056.1:0-123923 GCF_964213995.1 Mustelus asterias
AGGCCCTTCGGCCCAACTTGTCCATGCCGGGCCACACTTGGAATACTGTGTGCAATTCTGGTCACCCTATTATAGAAAGGATATTATTAAACTAGAAAGAGAGCAGAAAAGATTGACTAGGATGCTACCGGGACTTGATGGATTGAGTTATAAGGAGAGGCTGGATAGACTGGGACTTTTTTCTCTGGGGCGAAGGAGGCTGAGAGGTGATCTTATTAGAGGTCTATAAAATAATGAGGAGCATAGATCAGCTAGTTAGTCAATATCTTTTCCCAAAGGTAGGGGAGTCTAAAACTAGAGGACATAGGTTTAAGGTGAGAGGGGAGAGATACAAAAGTGCCCAGAGGGGCAATTATTTCACACAGAGGGTGGTGAGTGTCTGGAGCAAGCTGCCAGAGGTAGTAGTAGAGGCAGGTACAATTTTATCTTTTAAAAAGCATTTAGACAGTTACATAGGTACGATGGGTATAGAGGGATATGGGCCAAATGCAGGCAATTGGGATTAGCTTTGGGTTTTTTTTAAAAAAAGGGCAGCATGGACAAATTGGGCCGAAGGGCCTGTTTCCATGCTGTAAACCTCTATGACTCTAGTCCCAATTGCTTGCATTTGGCCCATATCCCTCGATACCCATCTTACCCATGTAACTATCTAAATGCTTATTAAAAGATAAAATTATACTCGCCTCTACTACTACCTCTGGCAGCTTGTTCCAGACACTCACCACCCTCTGTGAAAAAATTGCCCCTCTGGACACTTTTGTATCTCTCCCCTCTCACCTTAAACCAGTGGTTCCCAAACTTTTTTCACTGGGCCGCACTTTCGGAATAAAAATTTGCTCGCCCCACACCGAATTTGTTATTGATAAGAAATACATTTTAAAAAAAACAACTCCGAGCAGTGCTTGATTCATAACATAGAACACAACTACTTTATAATATGATCATGGGACATCCAGAAAGTATAAAACAATGCTTGTTCAAACCATGTTTAACTGTTTCTTTGATTGTCCTTGAATCTTCCCACCACTCTTGCCATCCTCTCTCGCCACACCCTTTGGGAACCACTGCCTTAAACCTATGCCCTATAGTTTTAGACCCCCCTACCTTTGGGAAAAGATATTGACTATCGAGCTGATCTGTGCCCCTCATTATTTTATAGACCTCTATAAGATCACCCCTAAGTCACCTACGCTCCAGAGAAAAAAGTCCCAGTCTATCCAGCCTCTCCTTATAACTCGTCATTTGTTGGAAAAACCCATCTGGTTCACTAATGTCCCTTTAGGGAAGGAAATCTGTCGCCCTTACCCAGTCTGGCCTACATGTGACTCCGGAGCCACAGCAATGTGGTTGACTCTCAACTGCCCTCCAAAGGGCAGCTGGGGACGGGCAATAAACGCTGGCAGCCAGTGACGCCCGGGTCCCACAAAGTAATGAAAAAAAAAGCACAACCTTGTGTGATTTATTTTGTTGTGATGTGTTGGTACAAAGGCCCCAAATAAGCCCCAGTGTCAGGGTTGAAAAGGGCTCCCTCCAATCCTTTATTATTGTCACAAGTAGGCTTACATTAATACTGGAATGGAGTTACTGTGAAAATCCCCAAGTCGCCACACTCCGGTGCCTGTTCGGGTACACTGAGGGAGAATTTAGCACGGCCAATGAACCCTAACCAGCATGTCTTTCGGTCTGTGGGAGGAAACCGGAGCACCCAGAGGAAACCCACACAGACACGGGGAGAATGTGCAAACTCCACACAGACAGTGGCCCAAGCCGGGAATCGAACCCGGGTCCCGGGTGCTGTGAGGTAGCAGTGCTAACCACTGTGCCACCGTGCCGCCCCCAAAAATAAGCCAAATTTCAAAAGTCAATCCCCTCATGGTCTGTATCATCCTGGGGAATTGCCCTGGACTAACGCCATAACCTGGTGTTCTGTCTGTGGGAGGGTGCCTGGAACTGAACTCCATGAGGTGTGGCCAGCGTTCTGTGTGAGCGCTGTCGTAATTCCGTGCCCCGGATGGCGCACTCCAAATCCATGAACTTGACCCTGACAACTGCGGATACACACCTCACCATGGTTCAGTTACTGCTCCTGCTAAACATTAGGCTGTATGATTGACTGAAGAATTAAATCCTTTTACAGGAGTCAGTGCCTTCAAGCTGAGTCGTGCTATCGAGGCTGTCGGCGGAAACTTACGGTAATCATTTCTCTTCCCAAAACTGCACTTTGATACATTTTGAAATGACCAATTGGGTTCTGCTCCTGGTGCAGTTGCTGAATGCACCACGTGTTGTGTTGTTAAACTATAAACACGAGTGGGGTGGCTCTGGGGAGGGTGGTTAAAACTGATCTCTGTGCTGCCCATTATTCAGCCTTTACGAGGCCTCTTAAACTCCCAAGATGGTGTCAGTGACATGTGTACACTTGCAATGGGAAGAATGCAGGACACCATATTTGTAAAGGTATTAGTATCTAGGGGCAGCGAGGTGGCACAGTGGTTAGCCCTGCCACCTCACAGTGCCAGGGACCCGGGTTCAATTCCCAGCTTGGGTCACTATCTGTGCGGAGTCTGCACGTTCTCCCCGTGACTGTGTGGGTTTCCTCCGGGTGCTCTGGTTTCCTCCCACAGTCCAAAAGATGTACTAGTTAGGGTGCATTGGCCGTGCTAAATTCTCCCTCAGGTAAAGAAGTTAAAATATTGAGAGATATGGGAGCTAGTCTGTCTCCAATAGTAAGAGATGAAAATATTTGCACTCCTGAAATATTGCCCGAGAGAGTGGTAATCTGTGGAATAAATGGAGAGAGGAGTATGTCCCCTGTGTAAGATAAGGCTAGAAAGTCCAATCAAGACTGGGTAAGTGATAGTGGGAGTGATGGAAAACTTGGCTATTCCAGGAATACAGTTTATTCTTGGAAATGATATCGCTGGTTCACAGGAGGGACTGATGCTCACTGTAGTGGAAAAGCCAAAAGAAAACCAGGGAACTGAGGAGTTAAAAGAAAAATACCCTGGAATTTTTCCAGATCGTGTGGTGACAAGATCCCACAGCCATTAGTTAAAACAGGAGTGGGAGAACAAAAGAGAAAGATGAAGGAATTGAGGTCCAGCTAGCTGACACTCTGATGAGATGGTAAAGGAAAGACCTAAGCAGGTAGAGGATCAGGCAGAGGTGTCTAGCTCTAAAAGATTAATGGAGTTATAACAAAGAAATGAGGTGATAAAGGATTTATATCATAAAGCCGACTCGGAAAAGGAATCAGAGTGTATTCCAGAATGCTATTACCTTAATAGTAAAATCTTAAGGTGAAAATAGAGACCTTGGCAAGTTAGTGCAGATGAGAAATAGGCAGAAGTTCACCAGATTGTGTTGCTGGTAGAATACAGACAGGAAGTATTGTGGGTAGCACAAGAGTTACCTGTCGGAGGTCATCTAGAGGTGAAGAAGACTCAGGCTAAGATACAGAAGCATTTCTATTGGTCTGGACTACATAAAGATGTGATTGAATCTTGCTGTACCTGTCATATGTATCAGATGGTAGGAAAACCACAGGCAGTGATAAAACCAGCCCCTTTGATGCCACTTCTCGCATTTGAAGAACCTTTTACACGGGTTATCATTGATTGTGTAGGTCCCCTCTCTAAAACCAGAAGTGGGAACCAGTATTTTTTTTAACCGTAATGAATGTGTCTACCAGGTTTCCAGACGCAATTCCATTATGGAATATCAAGGCAAAAAAGGTTGTGGGGGATTTGCTTGCTTTCTTTACCCGTTATGGATTTCCCAGGGAGATTCAGTCAAACGAAGGGTCCAATTTTACTGCTAAATTATTTAAGAGAGGCAAGGACTGATTAGGGACAGTCAGCATGACTTTGTGAGTGGAAAATCATGTCTCACAAATTTGATTGAGTGTTTTTGAAGGGGTAACCAAGAAGGTCGATGAGGGCAGTGCAGTTGATGTTGTCTACATGTACTTTAGCAAGGACTTTGACAAGGTATCGCACGGTAGGTTGTTGCATAAGGTTAAATCTCACGGGATCCAGGGTGAGGTAGCTAAATGGATACAAAATTGGCTTGATGACAGAAGCCAGAGGGTGGTTGTTGAGGGTTGTTTTTCAAACTGGAGACCTGTGACCAGCGGTGTGCCTCAGGGATCAGTGTTGGGTCCACTGTTATTTGTTATTAATATAAATGATTTGGATGAGAATATAGGAGGCATGGTCAGTAAGTTTGCAGATGACACCAAGATTGGTGGCATAGTGGACAGTGCAGAAGGTAATCTTGGATTGCAACGGAATCTTGATCAATTGGGCCTGTGGGCTGACGAATGGCAGATGGAGTTTAATTGAGATAAATGCGAGGTAATGCATTTTGGTAGATCAAACCAGGGCAGGACTTATTCAGTTAATGGTACGGCGTTGGGGAGAGTTACAGAACAAAGAGATCCAAGGGTACATGTTCATAGCTCCTTGAAAGTGGAGTCACAAGTGGACTGAATGGTGAAGAAGGCATTCAGCATGCTTGGTTTCATTGGTCAGAACATTGAATACAGGAGTTGGGATGTTTGTTGAAGTTGTACAAGGCATTGCTAAGGCCACACTTGGAATACTGTGTACAGTTCTGGTCACCCTATTATAGAAAGGATGTTATTAAACTAGAAAGAGTACAGAAGAGATTTACTAGGATGCTACCGGGACTTGATGGTTTGAGTTATAAGGAGAGGCTGGATAGACTGGGACTTTTTTCTCTGGAGTATAGAAGGCTGAGCGGTGATCTTACAGAGGTCCATAAAATAATGAAGGGCATAGATCAGCTAGATAGTCAACATCTTTTCCCAAAGATAGGGGAATCTAAAACTAGAGGGAATAGGTTTAAGGTGAGAGGGGAGAGATACTTAAGGATCCAGAAGGACAATTTTTTCACACAGAGGGCGGTGAGTGTCTGGAACAATCTGCCAGAGGCAGTATTAGAGGCGGGTACAATTTTGTCTTTTAAAAAGCATTTAGACAGTTACATGGGTAAGATGGGTATAGACGGATATGGGCCAAACGTGGGCAATTGGGATTAGCTTAGGGGTTTAAAATAGCATTAATTCAAAAACTCTGCTTCCACCACCATTTCAAGAAGAGACTTCCAAAGACACTGAACCCCCAGAGAGAAAATGTTTCACCTTTTCTCCATTTTAAACGGGTGACCACTTACTTTTTAACAGTGAGTCTCTAGTTCTACGTTCTCCCACAAGAGGAAACATCCTCTCCACATCCACCCTGTCAACACCCCCTCAGGATCTTATCTGTTTCAATCAAGTCGCCTCTTATTCTTCGAAACTCCAGCGGATACAAGGTTCACCTCTCCAAACCTTGCTCAAAACACTACCCACCCATTCCTGGTATGAGTCCAGTAAACATTCTCCGAACTGTTTCCAATGCATTTACACCCTTCCTGAAATAAATAAACAAGAGGAAACATTCTCCCACTATCAAAAACTTTTCATAATTTTAAAGATCCTATTAGTGATGGTATGGATCATCGCTTATCCCGCCACCAGCGTCACAGATTGTTGGTTCGTTTATCTCATTGCCATTTATGGGAGCTTGCTGTGCACATGACACGTTCCTCCCTGTTTCAGAACAGTGAGCATGCCTTCCCTGGCTGTGAGGTTGGTAGGGACGGCCTGAGGTCCTCAGTAATCAGGAGTTATGTTGAGCCGAGAGTGAGACTGCGGGCGGCAATGCAACTGAATACCAGGAGATGGCAGAGGCGGACAAGGCTAGTTTGAGGATGAAATTGCAAGGCCAGGAGCTGGGGGGAGATACAATCCTGACAGTAAAATGCTTCAGCGGAACTGAAGAAAGAAAGAGGACCTTTTAAGCATTAACATATTTGCTCATTTAAACAACTCTCCATTTCTGACATAATCTCTCTCTAACCCACTTTGAATCATAGAATCCCTACAGTGCAGAAGGCGGCCATTCAACCCATCGAGTCTGCACTGACAACAATCCCACCCAGGCCCTATCCCCGTAACCCCATGTATTTACCCTAGCTAATCCCCCTGACACTAAGGGGCAATTTAGCATGCTTAATCCACCTTACTTGCGCATCTTTGGAGTGTGGGAGGAAACCGGAGCATCCGGAGGAAACCCATGCCGACATGGGGAGAATGAGCAAACTCCACACAGACAGTGACCCAAGGCCAGAATTGAACCCAGGTCTCTGGAACTATGAGGCAGCAGTGCTAACCACTGTGCCACCGTGCCACCCACGGTATGGTGAGGTTGGGAGTGTGTTAATCTTATTTGAATGGCAGCTTCAGTGCAGCTTGTCTTTCATTCTCAATAAACACATGTACCATTTCCTGGAATCCTTTGCAGTGTAATTAAGAATGTGCATTTTGTTGCGTTAAATCCTGTTTCCATTTGTTCATTCTGCCCCAGATAGTTTTGAGTGCAGTTGCTAACTGTGGTGATTAACACTCAGTAAGCTTGCAATTATTGGTGCTGGGGAAATGGGAAACTTTCCCCGTTTCAAATACCCAGAGTTTTGACTGGGGGGAATGGAGGGGCAATCTCACTCACTCGATTTGGGGGTGCTTCAGGGGGCTCACACTCTTAACTCCATTTCGGTCGGCTGTGGTTTCAGTCCCACTCCAGAGGCTTGGGTGCAAAAGGCGAGATTGGAGCTGCTGCATCTTGGACGAGACAGTAAAGGGAGGCCATGTATCTGCCCTCTCAGGTGGCATTCTCTTTGGAAGAGTCATCCGGGGGACTTCTAGCCAAGCCCTGAACCAACATCGCTAAAACCTGGTCATCTGCTGGCTGTTTTGTGGGATCTTGCCATGCCCAAATGAGTGACTGTCTTCCCTACATTATAATAGTGGCGACACTTCAAAAGTACGTTGCTGATGGTGGGTGTCCTGATGTTATGAAAGGTGTTGTGTAAAGAGACACCTTACAGTGTTATCCCAAACCTGTCTTGGGTCAGGGAGAAGCGAGGTGAGGATGTTCTAAAGATATTGATGACCCATTCTTCCCCACTGAGATATTCAATCGGGCGGCACGGCAGCACAGTGGTTAGCACTGCTGCCTCACAGTGCCAGGGACCCGAGTTCGATTCTCGGCTTGGGTGACTGTCTGTGTGGAGTCTGCATGTTCTCCCCGTGTCTGCGTGGGTTTCCTCCGGGTGCTCTGGTTTTCTCCCACATCTGAAAGACGTGCTGCTTCGGTGCATTGGCCGTGCTAAATTCTCCCTCAGTGTACCCGAACGGGTGCCGGAGCGTGGCGACTAGGGGATTTTCACAGTAACTTCATTGCAGTGTTAATGTAAGCACGCTTGTGACACTAATAAATAAACATTAAACAGATTTTAGGACAACAGACCGATGCTCTTTCTCTCCTCTCAGAGGTGCTGACCTGTGCTCCGGTCACAAGTGTTGGCAACAATTGGTTCCTTGCTGAAAGTGTGGTTTTTATGAGTGAGGTCAGACAGCGGGCCCTATTTTACCATTTTGATTCTCAGTGCTGGACGGGGGGGACTTGAAACTGGGAGTGTTTCAGATCCGACTTTTAGACCCATTCTCAGGCGCCTCCATACACACTCTGCCTGCAAAAATATCAGCGATTCCGAATTGCGCTGAAGAAGTCTGTGGGTGGGGCTTAATGCGCCTGAAACCCTGCAACTCCGATCAGTGCTTCCAACTGCGCATGCGCAGTAAAAAAAACCTGATAGAATGCCCCTCCCCACCACATCCCTCCTGGGCCGGATAATGCCTCCCCTGGCGGTCCTAATCGTGGCCATTTTCGGGCCTTGGTGAAGGAGGAACCGGCACAAAGGCAGGCGTGGTTTGCGCTACTCGCCTCACGCCTGACTTTACCAAGTTTTTGCACCCGAAAACGGGCGCAACACGGTGGTAGAATCGGGCCCAGCATGTATTGACAGGCAATTTGACTGTGAGAGGTATCGCAGTCTGGCCCTGTGCATACCCAACACACACTCTCCCTGTTAGAGACTGCTGGCTGATTTTATTTACTGCTCCCTGAGCCAGAGGTTCCTGAGGGTAGATGTGTGTAACTGAGCGAATCAGAATCGTCACGACACAGAAAGGGACCATTGAGTTAGTGCCAGCTCTCTGTTGAACAATCCAGTCAGTCCCACTCCCCCGCTCTATCCCCGTCTCCCCACAAGTTTATCTTCCCCCAAGTGCCCATCCAATTTCCTTTCGAAATCTTTCATCATATCTGATTTCACCCCCTTCCTCATTTTCCCCCCTGCACACCTTGCCCGAAACCTCATCTCTGTCTCCTTCAGTCCTTGTACCCTCAGCTAACGGCAATAGCTTTTCTTTGTCCACTTGATCTAAACCTTGTACACCCTTGGCAAATCTCCTCTCCATCTCCTTCACTCCAAGGAGAACAACCCCAACTTCTCCAACCGAACCCTGTAGCTAAAATCCCCCCCCATCCCTGGCACCATTCTGATAAATCTCCCTCTTCACTGTCACAAGGACCCTCACACCCTTCCTAAAGCGACCAGAACTCAGTGCAGTCTTCTAATTGGTGCTTAACCCAAGCTTTATACAGGTTCAGCATAACTTCCCTACTTTTGTCCTCAGTGCCTCTAATAATGAAGCCCAAGATGCTTTGCTAACCGCTCTCAATATGTCCAGCCACCTTGAAAGATGCACATGAACCCACAAGTGTCTCTGTCCCTGCTCACTCTCCGGATTTCTGCCATTAAGGAATATCCCAAAAAATCTCTTCTTTCCAATACAACTTCTATTTGTTCCTTTCACCTTCCTCCCTGGTTCTGTACGTGCTTAAAAACAGTTCATCATCAACAACTTCTTGTTCTATGATATAGAATTACATCAAATATACGAGGTGCTGTGGCACAGTGGGTTAGTGTCCCTGCCTCTGATCCAGAAGCTCCAGGTTCGAGTCCCACCCCAGGACTTGATGTCCAAGGAAGGTGAGTTCATAATGCGGCCAAACAGGTTGAAAATCAGCCTGCAAAATCCTTCCAAACAGACGCCAATGTCAGGTGGTGAGAGTGGGAGAGATTCCTGGTCAGACATGTGATGGAAAGAATGTTGGAGCCTCAACCGTCACTGACCATAGCTCCAGACGACAACACGCATGGAAAAGTTCAGGTTACCAAGGCAACTCGGACTCTCTGAGTGAACTGTAACATGAAGTCTACAGCCATTCAGCCAAACGAGGTTGTGCTAGTTTGTAAGTTCCACACAAGTTACTGCCCACTCTGCTTCCTCTCCGCTTCTCAACGTACCCTTTCTCTCTCAGGTGGTTTATCCAGCTTCCCTGTTTTAAATGAATTTAAGGAAGGCTCCTGATCTGGAACATTGGGCCGGAAATTCATCGTGCAGGCGAGAATTGGGAGTTGAGTATTTTCCCTCCATCCCTGTAGTGCCCCTCCGCGGGATATCCATCTGCCTGAGACAGAAATGGAGGTAGTGGATGCTAAGGTGGCATTCACAGAGACATTAGCCCAGTTCTGAAGACCATTGTAAAGCAGCCCCCCCCCTCACCCCTCTCACCACCCTGCACCACCTTGAGTGCCCTCACCCACACACTCAGTGTTCATTTTACATACATACAGTCATAGAGACATAGAGTTTTACAGCACAGAAAGAGGCCCTTTGGCTCATTGTTTCCACGCTGGCCATCAAACACTTATCTATTCTAATCCTATTTTCCAGCACTTGATTTGTAGCCTTGCATTCTATGGTGTTTCGTGTGCTCATCTAAGTGCTTCTTCTGAGGGTTCCTGCCTTTACCACCCTTTCAGGCAGTCAGCTCTAAATTCCCACCAGCCTCTGGGTGAAAAAGCTTTTCCTCACATCTCTTTTAAACAACCTGCCCCTTAACTTAAATCTATGCCCTGGTTATTGATGATGTGGAGATGCCGGCGTTGGACTGGGGTAAACACAGTAAGGAGTCTAACAACACCAGGTTAAAGTCCAACAAGTTTATTTGGTAGCAAACGCCACTAGCTTTCGGAGCGCTGCTCCTTCGTCAGGTGAGTGGGAGATCTCCTCACAAACAGGGCATATAAAGACTCAAACTCAATTTACAGAATAATGGTTGGGATGTGAGTCTTCACAGGTAATCTTAAAGGTACAGACATTGTGAGTGGAGAGAGCGTTAAGCACAGGTTAAAGAGATGTGTATTGTCTCCAGACAGGACAGTTAGTGAGATTTTGCAAGTCATGGGGGTTACAGGTAGTGTGACATGAACCCAGGATCCCGGTTGAGGTCGTCCTCATGTGTTTGGAACGTGGCTATCACTCTCTGCTCAGCGACTCTGCGTTGTCGTGAAGGCCATCTTGGAGAGCGCTTACCTGAAGATCAGAGGCTGAATGCCCGTGACCGCTGAAGTGTTCCCCAACAGGAAGAGAACACTCTTGCCTGGTGAAGTGGACCTCTTCACCGCACAGGACCTTCAACTGATGCTATACACTAGATACATCGATGACATTTTCTTCCTTTAGATTCATGGTGAACAATCACTGAAACAACTATATGATGACATCAACAAGTTCCATCCCACCATCAGGCTCACCATGGACTACTCTCCAGAATCGGTTGCATTCTTGGACATACGCATCTCCATCAAGGACGGTCACCTCAGCACCTCACTGTACCGCAAGCCCACAGATAACCTCACGATGCTCCACTTCTCCAGCTTCCACCCTAAACACGTTAACGAAGCCATCCCCTATGGACAAGCCCTCCGTATACACAGGATCTGCTCAGATGAGGAGGATCGCAACAGACTCCTCCAGACGCTGAAAGATGCCCTCATAAGAACAGGATATGGCGCTCGACTCATCGATCGATAGTTCCAACGCGCCACCGCGACAAATCGCACCAACCTCCTCAGAAGACAAACACGGGACACGGCAGACAAAGTACCCTTCATCGTCCAGTACTTCCCCGGAGCGGAGAAGCTATGACATCTTCTCCAGAGCCTTCAACATGTCATTGATGAAGACAAACATCTCACCAAGGCCATCCCCACACCCCTACTTCTTGCCTTCAAACAACCGCACAACCACAAACAGACCATTGTCCGCAGCAAACTACCCAGCCTTCAGGAGAACTGTGACCACGACACCACACAACCCTGCCACAGCAACCTCTGCAAGACGTGCCGGATCATCGACATGGATGCCATCATCTCACGTGAGAGCACCATCCACCAGGTACACGGTACATACACTTGCAACTCGACCAACGTTGTCTACCTCCATACACTGCAGGAAAGGATGCCCCGAGACATGGTACATTGGGGAGACCATGCAGACGCTACGCCAACAGATGAATGAACACCGCTCGACAATCACCAGGCAAGAGTGTTCTCTTCCTGTTGGGGAACACTTCAGCAGTCACGGGCATTCGGCCTCTGATCTTCGAGTAAGCGTTCTCCAAGGCAGCCTTCACGACATGCGACAGCGCAGAGTCTCTGAGCAGAGACTGATAGCCAAGTTCCGCACACATGAGGACGGCCTCAACCAGGATCTTGGGTTCATGTCACACTATCTGTAATCCACGACTTGCCTGGGCTTGCAAAATCTCACTAACTGTCCTGTCTGGAGACAATACACATCTCTTTAACCTGTGCTTAACCCTCCCTCCACTCACATTGTCTGTATCTTTGAGACTTGATTACCTGTAAAGACTCGCATTCCAACCATTGTTTTGTAAATTGAGTTTGTGTCTTTATATGCCCTGTTTGTGAACTGAAATCCCACTCACCTGATGCAGGAGCAGCGCTCCGAAAGTTAGTGGCTTTTGCGACCAAATAAACCTGTTGGACTTTAACCTGGTGTTGTGAGACTTCTTACTGCACTCTTAAAGCGCCATATTCTCCTCTTAAAGGGACAGCTCCCTCCAGGGGAACACATTTCAATAACTGCTGCTTTAATACTAACTTATATTTCTTCTCCCATTGCTCTTCTCTGTTGTATATCATTCCAAACATTTAAAATCCAGATGTGTAATTTAAAAGAGACTTATATTGGGCACATTTCCCAACACCAAGTCTCACTTTCCACCTAGGAGGAGGCCATTCGGTCCCTCGAGTCTGTTCCATCATTCAGCTAATTCATGACTGATCTGGGTCACCTCCCTTGAATCTGTTAATACCCTTTGCCTGGAGAAAATTAATCAACCGCAGTGAGGCCAGCACTAGATGAGGCTGGGAGCCATACGTCTCCCTTTGGAACGCTCCACCCCACTGTGGACTGTGGATGCTCACTCGATGAGCATAGTCCAGGCAGAAATCAATAGAACTTTGGGTGCCAAAGGAGATGGGGATAATGCAGGGAGGTGGAGTTGAGGTAGATGATTAGTCATGATCTTATTGAATGGCAGGACAGGCTTGAGGGGCCGAATGGTCTACACTAGCTCCGATTGAGAGAGCTGTATGCCCTTGAAGAAGTGAAACCAATCAAGGCACTGTTTTGTTTTTAAATCTGTTTCAGTCCAAAGTGACTGAATTATTCTGCCACCTTGTCTCTGTCACTTCTCTGGGCTAATCCCATGATCCAGGAATGTCTCCTTTGGTTAATGTTGTCCCTTGTTTTTCTACCTGACAGGGGAGTTGGCACTTCCTCCCCAGCCGATATGGCGGATTGGCAGTCACACTTTCGGAATGAAGATGAGGAGGATCCAGAGGAAGCAGAGGAAAACGAAGGTAGGTCAAATGTGAACCCTAGGTTTACAATGGCACGGTGGCACAGTGGTTAGCACTGCTGCCTCACAGCGCCAGGGACCCGGGTTCAATTCCTGGCTTTGGTCACTGTCTGTGTAGAGTTTGCACATTCCCCCCGTGTCTGTGTGGGTTTCCTCTGGGTCCTCTGGTTTCCTCCCACAGTCCAAAGATGTGCGGGTTAGATGTATTGTCCATGCTCAATTGCACCTCAGTGTCAGGGGGGCTAGCTAGGGTAAATGCATGGGGATAGGGCCTGGTGGGATTGTGGTCAGAGCAGACTTGATAGAACATAGAACAGTACAGCACAGAACAGGCCCTTCGGCCCACGATGTTGTGCCGAGCTTTATCTGAAACCAAGATCAAGCTATCCCACTCCCTATCATCCTGGTGTGCTCCATGTGCCTATCCAATAACTGTTTAAATGTTCCTAAAGTGTCTGACTCCACTATCACTGCAGGCAGTCCATTCCACACCCCAACCACTCTCTGCGTAAAGAACCTACCTCGGACATCCTTCCTATATCTCCCACCATGAACCCTATAGTTATGCCCCCTTGTAATAGCTCCATCCACCCGAGGAAATAGTCTTTGAACGTTCACTCTATCTATCCCCTTCATCATTTTATAAACCTCTATTAAGTCTCCCCTCAACCTCTTCCGCTCCAGAGAGAACAACCCGAGCTCCCTCAACCTTTCCTCATAAGACCTACCCCCCAAACCAGGCAGCATCCTGGTAAATCTCCTTTGCACTCTTTCCAGCGCTTCCACATCCTTCTTATAGTGAGGTGACCAGAACTGCACACAATATTCCAAATGTGGTCTCACCAAGGTCCTGTACAGTTGCAGCATAACCCCACGGCTCTTAAACTCCAACCCCCTGTTAATAAACGCAAACACACTATAGGCCTTCTTCACAGCTCTATCCACTTGAGAGGCAACCTTTAGAGATCTGTGGATATGGACCCCAAGATCTCTCTGTTCCTCCACAGTCTTCAGAACCCTACTTTTGACCTGATGGGCCAAATGGCCTCCTTCTGCACTGTAGGATTCTACGATTCTAACATGCTGTACACCTCTAGATAATAAGAACATTCGATGCTGATGAGACAGGTTTTTGATAGGAGAGGGAAACAGGCAGGGCAGTGGAGTTAAGGCCACAATCAAATCAGCCTTGATCTCATTGAATGGTGGAGCATTCCTGTTCCTATTTATTATGTTTAAGTACAACACACTGCGCACGTTTTGATAATTCTAATCCTGACCCTGGGCGGCACGGTAGCACAGTGGTTAGCACTGCGGCTTCACAGCTCCAGGGACCTGGGTTCGATTCCCGCTCGGGTCACTGTCTGTGTGGAGTTTGCACATTCTCCTCGTGTCTGCGTGGGTTTCCTCCGGGTGCTCCGGTTTCCTCCCACAGTCCAAAGATGTGCGGGTTAGGTTGATTGGCTGTGCTAAAATTGCCCCTTAGTGTCCTGAGATGAGGAGGTTAGAGGGATTAGCGGGGAAAATATGGAGGGATATGGGGGTAGGGCCTGGGTGGGATTGTGGTCGGTGCAGACTCGATGGGCCGAATGGCCTCTTTCTGCACTGTAGGGTTCTATGATCTATGATCTTCTATGATCTATGACCTGAAACCATAGCCTCGCCAGTGCTTCACCCAGATGTTATATAGGGTGGCACAGTGGTTAGCACTACTGCCTCACAGCGCCAGGGATCCGTGTTTGACTCTCGGCTTGGGTGACTGTGCGGAGTCTGCACATTCTCCCCGTGTCTGTGTGGGTTTCCTCCAGGTGCTCCAGTTTCCTCCGGAAAGATGTGCTGGTTAGGTGCATTGGTCCTCTGGTTCTTGATCCTTCCACCAATGGGAACAGTTTCTCCCTCTTGACTCTGTCCAGATCCCTCGTGATTTTGAACTTTTCCAAGGAAAACAGTTCCAACTTCTCCAATCTATCCACGTAACTGAAGTCTTTCATCCCTGGAACCACCTGGACCTTTTCTGAAGCCGTCATATCTTTCCTAAATTGCAATCTCCAGAATTGGACGCAATACTCCAGTTGATGCTGGACCAGTGTTTTGTAAAAATTCATTTTCACTCCCTTGCTGTTGTACTCTGTGCTGTTATTTATAAAGACCAAGATCCCATGTGCCTTTTTATCCACTTTCTCAACTTGTCCTGCCACCTTCAGTGATTTATGCACATATACACCCAGGTCTCTCTGCTCCAGCACCCACTTTAGAATTGTTTGTTTTATTTTATATTGTGTCCTATGCATTCTTCCTCCCAAAATGAATCAGAAAGAGGCTATTCGGCCCATCGAGTCTGCACCGGCCACAATCCCACCCAGGCCCTACCCCCATATCCCTACATATTTACCCACTAATCCCTCTAACCTACGCATCTCAGGACACTAAGGGCAATTTTTAGCATGGCCAATCAACCTAACCCGCACATCTTTGGACTGTGGGAGGAAACCGGAGCACCCGGAGGAAACCCACGCAGGCACGAGGAGAATGTGCAAACTCCACACAAACAGTGACCCAAGCCGGGAATCGAACCCAGGTCCCTGGAGCTGTGAAGCAGCAGTGCTAACCACTGTGCTAGCGTGCCGAATCATTTTGCGTTTCTCAGCATTACATTTAATCTGATACTTGTCCATTCCATCAGCCCCGTCTTTGTCCTCTTCAAGTTTAACACTATCTCCCTGACAGTTCACAGTACTTCCAAGTCTTTCTTAATTCAATTTTTGCAAACACATTTCCAGCTTCATGACAGGTGGCACAGTGAAGGTATTCCTCCCATGTGACTCAGCCACAACTTCAGAAAGATCTGAATCCTTTCTCTCTCCACAGACACTGCCAGACCTGCTGAATTTTTCCAGCATTTTCCATTTTTATTTCAGATTTCCAGCATCCCCAGTTATTTGATTTTATTAGATGAGTAAAACGCTATCATTAAGAAACCCACCAACGCCTCTATTTTCTGAGGAGACTAAGGAAATACAACTGGAAGAATGCTTTCGATGATGCATCTGTAGGTGTTGGTGAGAGTCGTATGTCCCCAGATAGAAAGCATCCTTTCTGGTTGTATCACAGCTTGGTATGGCTCCTGCTCTGCCCAAAACCGCAAGGAACTACAAAAGGTTGTGAAGGTAGCTCAATCCATCACACAAACCAGCCTCCCATCCATTGACTCTGTCTACACTTCCCGCTGCCTTGGCAAAGCAGCCAGCATAATTAAGGACCCCACGCACCCCGGACATTCTCTCTTCCACCTTCTCCCATCGGGAAAAAGATGCAAAAGTCTGAGATCATAGTACCAACCGACTCAAAAACAGTTTCTTAGAATCATAGAATCCTACAGTGCAGGAGGAGGCACAAGAACTCTGTTGACTTCAAGCATGTTTATGTCCTCCATGACTTGGACACACCAGGCAAGTTTATCCCCCAGATCTGGAGCAAGTCTGTTTAAACTCGGTGTGGGGTATGTCCCTCCCTTGGGACTCTGCTCTGTGCACGTTGTGGTGTAGGTACGCAGCTGGGAGCAGTAAAGTGACAATAACCAGGCAATCTGATTCAGTGATGTTGATTGAGAAGTAACTATTGGCCGGAATACTGGGAATACACTTCAGAAGTATTGACTGTAAAGCGTTTTGGGACATCTGGGATTGGGAAAGGCGCTATATCAATGCATTTGGTGCCTTTCGGTTGCACTTTTCACATTTACCCACCGTCTTCTCATTGGATCACTGATATGAAGAGCAGGCAACAGGCATGATGGACTGAATGGCCTCCTCATCATAGAATCCTACAGTGCAGAAAGAGGCCATTCGAGTCAACACTGACAACAATCCCAGGCCCTATCCCCGCAACCCCATGTCTTTACCCTGCTAATCCCCTGACACTAAGGGTTAATTTAGCATGGCCATTCCACCTAACTGTACGTCTTTCAGACTGTGGGAGGAAACCAGAGCACCCAGAAGAAACCCACGGGGAGAATGTGCAGACTCCACGCAGACAATGACCTGATGTCGGAATTGAACCCGGGCCCCTGGCGCAGTGAGACGGCAGTGCTAACCACTGTGCCACCCGTGCCACCATGTATGTAAAATTCTATATTTCCTTGATCCCATTTCCTTTGTCCCTCTGTCCAGTTGAGTTAACATCCTTTCTGCCTCAACCACAAAACTTGAAAATAAATTTCACATGTTTACAACCCACAATTCTCCAGGACTTGTCTGGACCACAGGAACGGAATGAATATTCTGCTAATAAGAATAGTCTATTTGAAACTCCAGATTTAATGCCCATTCTTGGACCTAATTGCTAATTACCGCAATCTCAGCCCGTCCAGAGCCACTAAGCGGACAGCTCAAGTCCAGATGAGATTCTGTTTCCATGGAGCAGAACATGTGTCTCCTCGAGCCCACTTCCACTGGAGGTGTGGGGAACTCTGGCTGGAATAAAGAACAAAGAACAATACAGCACAGGAACAGGCCCTTCGGCCCTCCAAGCCCGCGCCGCTCCCTGGTCCAAACTAGACCATTCTTTTGTATCCCTCCATTCCCACTCCGTTCATATGGCTGTCTAGATAAGTCTTAAACGTTCCCAGTGTGTCCGCCTCCACCACCTTGCCTGGCAGCGCATTCCAGGCCCCCACCACCCTCTGTGTAAAATATGTCCGTCTGATATCTGTGGCATGAGGCACCATTTTGCAGGACAGCTCAGACTGAGGTTCAAAACGCACAAGTCCTTGGATGCATTGTTTTGAGGTCCTGGTGGAATAGAAATATTGTGGTTACAAATTGTGGTGAACCATCGTTGGTTCCCACTGGATAGTGCTGAGCCGGGGCTGGCCAGGACTACAAGGATGTACATATGTTCCTGTTGGATTGTGCTATTGTTGCTGTTGGGTTAGGGTGGGGTTGTTACACCTTTGTATTGTAGTGTTGTGGCACATCCCAGTCGGGCTCCGCCTCCTGGGAGAGGTATAAGAGTCCCTGCTCTGGCCGGGACCCCTTCAGTCTGGGATAGTGTATATAAGTTCTGGTAGCTTCATTAACAGTAAATAAAAGCTTTTCATTTACTGAGCTTCAAGCCTCGTGTCTGAATAGCGCATCAATTTTATTTACTGTCGTTAAACTCTCGTCGAAAAAAAAAGAGAGAGAGTATGGAGCAAATTCTCAAGCCGGAACGCCTTACGCTAGATCCACGTGCGGTGGGCGCTTCTAACACCTTCGACCACTGGCTGAAGTGTTTCGAAGACTACTTGGCAGCCTCCGCAGCGGTCACCACAGATGATGACAGACTCCGGGTCCTCCATGCGAGGGTAAGCGACACTGTCTACCTCGCGATTCGTGCGGCCACTAATTACCCTAAGGCCCTCGAGCTTCTAAAGAAGCGCTATACCAAACAACCTAACGAGATACACGCTCGTTACCTCCTAGCCACTCGACGACGGCAGTCTGGCGAAATGATGGAGGACTATGCCAATGAGCTCCTACAGCTAGCCAGGGGCTGTGACTGCAAAGCTGTGTCGGCTGAGCTGAGCATGTACGACCTCGCCCGAGATGCGTTTGTGGCCGGGGTCGGATCGTCGTACATTCGACTTAAACTGTTGGAGAAGGGTAACCTTAATCTTACCCAGGCCATCGAGTTAGCAGAGATGCTCGAGTCGGCTTCAAAGAGCTTAGTTTTATATCCGGAGGACCACGTGGAGACAACGTGGCAGGAGCAGTCGCAAATCCCTCCTCGTCCCTCGGGTTCGAAATGCTGTGTAATGGCGTGCTCCCATTCGGGCCAGAGGACGGCTGCAGCCCCGTGCGGCCCGCGGTGCTACTTCTGTGGAGGAGCGAAGCATACCCGGCAAAAGTGTCCCGCTAAAGCTGTATTGTGCACCGCATGCGGTAAAAAAGGGCATTATGCAAAAGTGTGCCGATCTAAACCCAGGAACGGCAGTGCGGCCTGCGATTCTTCAGAGCTTGGGTCATCATCGTCGAAGTTGTCGCGGGGTTCGTCCACGTGCGAGACCAGGACGACGCCATTACGGTCGACGGAGTCGGAGGAGTATGACCACCAGGGGTCGCTGAGTTTGGCGCCCTCACCCACGTGCGATTCATGGGGGCAGCCATGTTGGTCGACACTGACCACGAACGACCAGCAGGGGTCCTCCGCATCGATTTCAGCTGCCTGCAGTGGCGTTCATGAACCAACGGTGGCGTCGATCATCCTGGACCAGGCCAAGCCTCAGAGACTCGACCGTTCTATGATGAATATCCAGGTAAATAATCATGTGATTTATTGTCTGTTTGACAGCGGGAGCACTGAGAGCTTTATCCACCCAGACACTGTGAAGCGGTGTGGACTCCAGATTCAACCTGCCAAACAGACAATCTCTATGGCATCGAGGTCCCGGTCTGTTGCCGTGCTAGGGAGTTGCGTGGTAACCTTGAAAGTACAAGGCACAGTTTACGAGCGCTTCAAGCTCCTTGTGTTGCCGTATCTTTGCGCGCCAATACTTCTCGGACTAAACTTCATGGTCCACTTGAGGAGTGTAATCCTACAGTATGGTGGGCCACTCCCTTCACTGGCAGTGGGAAAACAGCAGCAGCCTCCAAATTGCCCAACGCGCCCCGCCTGTAGCCTCTCGACGCTGAAGATCACCACACCCTCCTTGTTTCAGAATCTTGTGCCAGGCTGCAAGCCCATCGCGACTAAAAGTAGGCGTTACAGCACTGAGGATCGGATCTTCATTAGATCTGAGGTTCAGCGGCTCCTCAAAGAAAGGATCATACAACCCAGTGTTTGTCCGTGGAGAGCACAGGTCGTGGTGGTCAAGAGCGGGAACAAACCCCGGATGGTCATTGACTACAGTCAGACCATTAACCGATATACGCAGCTGGATGCGTATCCCCTCCCGTGCATATCTGATATGGTCAATCAGATTGTGCAGTACTGGGTGTTCTCCACCATAGATCTCAAGTCTGCCTACCACCAACTCCCCATTCGCCCAGAGGACCGACAATACACGGCTTTTGAGGCGGATGGTAGCTTGTATCATTTTCTCAGGGTTCCCTTTGGTGTCACCAATGGGGTTTCGGTCTTCCAGCGTGCTATGGACCGAATGGTGGACCAGAACGGGCTGCGGGCTACCTTCCCGTACCTGGATAATGTCACCATCTGCGGCCATGACCAGCAGGACCACGACACAAACCTCCTGAACTTCTTACGCACTGCATCTCACCTGAACTTGACCTACAACGGGGAGAAGTGTGTGTTTCGTACGCGCCGTTTAGCCATCCTAGGATACGTGGTGGAAAACGGGGTCATTGGCCCTGATCCAGACCGTATGCGCCCCCTTGCTGAACTTCCCTTACCTACTGGTGCAAAAGCACTGAGAAGATGCTTAGGCTTCTTCTCTTATTATGCACATTGGGTTCCCAACTACGCGGACAAAGCCCGTCCGCTCATTAAGTCCACGACTTTTCCCCTAACGCCAGAGGCCCGATTGGCCTTCGATAAATTGAAAGCCGACATCGCGAAAGCTACGATGCACGCGGTAGACGAGTCCATCCCCTTTCAGGTGGAAAGCGATGCATCTGATTTCGCCCTGGCCGCCACACTTAACCAAGCGGGCAGGCCTGTCGCATTTTTTTCCCGCACCCTCCAAGGCCCCGGAATTCGGCATTCAGCGGTGGAAAAGGAGGCCCAGGCCATTGTGGAGGCCGGCGGCATTGGCGCCATTACTTGGCGGGAAAACGGTTCACCCTGATCACGGACCAGCGGTCCGTGGGGTTCATGTTTAACAACACGCAGAGGGGCAAGATCAAGAATGACAAGATCTTGCGGTGGAGAATTGAACTCTCCACCTATAACTACGATATCATGTTTCGTCCAGGGAAACTCAATGAGCCCTCGGATGCCCTCTCGCGTGGAACATGCGCTAGTATTCAGGAGGACCGTTTGCACGCCCTCCATAATGACCTGTGCCATCCTGGGGTCACTCGGCTCTACCACTTTGTAAAAGCCCGCAACCTGCCTTACTCGCTGGAGGACGTCAGGTCGGTAACAAGGAGCTGTCGGATTTGCGCAGAATGCAAACCGCACTTTTACCGACCTGACCGGGCACATTTGGTCAAGGCCACTCGTCCCTTCGAGAGACTGAGTGTTGATTTTAAGGGCCCCCTTCCCTCAACAGATCGGAACGTGTACTTTCTCAATATCATTGATGAGTACTCTCGGTTCCCTTTTGTTGTTCCCTGCTCGGATACATCCGCTGCCACGGTGATCAAGGCATTCCGTGATCTTTTTACCCTGTTCGGGTACCCCAGCTACATCCATAGCGACAGGGGCTCGTCGTTCATGAGCGATGACTTGAGGCAATTCCTGCTCTCATACGGGATTGCCTCTGGTCGGACCACGAGTTACAACCCTAGGGGTAATGGACAGGTGGAACGCGAGAATGCTACAGTCTGGAAGGCTGTCTTACTGGCGTTGAAGTCAAAAGGTCTTCCAGTCTCCCGTTGGCAAGAGGTGCTCCCTGATGCGCTCCATTCTATTCGCTCCCTCCTGTGCACGGCAACCAATGCTACTCCCCACGAGAGGATGTTCTCATTCCCTCGGAAGTCTTCCTCGGGGACCTCATTACCGTCTTGGTTGACGTACTCAGGACCCGTCCTCCTGCGGCGACATGTAAGGGCCCGCAAGTCCGACCCGTTGGTCGAACAGGTCCATCTCCTCCATGCCAACCCTCAGTATGCCTATGTGGCATACCCTGACGGGCGAGAGGACACGGTCTCGATCCGAGACCTGGCGCCAGCAGGGGACGTAGCAACCCCTGTCGCTCCCATACCCCCAGTAACAAACCCATTATCTCTTATTTCTTCCCCGGACATGGCGCGCGCAGCATCGGGACCATTGCCTAACCATTTTACTCCCATGTACAGCTTGCCTGAGCCCAGAAGATGGTCGCCACCGCAGGGCGTGTCAGGATCCCCTGGACTACCGTCACCGCGGGGTCAACCGGCCTGTGAGTCCGTGGAAGAACAGCTGGACGCCGTTTTGGGGAGAACGCCACTGCGAGTGCCTACTCCGGTGTCACCGCCGGTATTGAGGAGGTCACAACGACGGTGCGGTCCCCCTGACCGTCTGAACTTATAGACTGCTGACATTTTATTCTGGGTTTTTCGTACCCCGCCGGCCTTTGTTTTCAAAGGAGTGGTGAATGTGGTGAACCATCGTTGGTTCCCACTGGATAGTGCTGAGCCAGGGGCTGGCCAGGACTACAAGGATGTACATATGTTACTGTTGGACTGTGGTATTGTTGCTGTTGGGTTAGGGTGGGGTTGTTACACCTTTGTATTGTAGTGTTGTGGCACATCCCAGTTGGGCTCCGCCTCCTGGGAGAGGTATAAGAGTCCCTGCTCTGGCCGGGACCCCTTCAGTCTGGGATAGTGTATATAAGTTCTGGTAGTTTCATTAACAGTAAATAAAAGCCTTTCATTTACTGAGCTTCAAGCCTCGTGTCTGAATAGCGCATCACAAATGCAGGTCAGATGCTGGGGACTCTGCGGGGAGTAACTCACCTTCTGACTCCCCCAATATCTGTCCACCATCTACAGGGTACAAGTCAGGAGTGTAATGGAATACTCCCCACTTGCCCGGATGAGTGCGGCTCCAACAACACGCAAGAAACACGACACCATCCAGGACAAAGCGGTCCACTTGATTGGCATCACATCTACCACCTTCAACACTCTCAGTCTCCTCCACCGAGTGGCAGCCGTGTGTACCATCTGTAAGATGCTCTGCAGCAACTCACCTAAGGCTCCTTCAACAGGATAAAGTAGACGTGGAGCGGATGCTTCTGCTGGTGGGCCATTCTAGGACGAGAGGTCGTAGTCTTAGGATAAGGGGTAGCAAATTTAAAACAGAGTTGAGGAGAAACTACTTCTCCCAAAGGCTTGTGAAACTCTGGAATTCGCTCCCCCAAAGTGCAGCGGATGCTGGAACAGTGAGTAAAATTAAGGAGGAGTTAGACTGATTTTTTAATTGGGAATGGGTTGAAAGGTTATGGGGAGAAGGCAGGAAAATGGGGATGAGGAGCATATCAGCCATGATTGAATGGCGGAGCAGACCCGATGGGCCAAATGGCCTAATTCTGCTCCTATATCTTATCAACTTATGAACAGCACCTTCCAAACCCATGACTTCTACCATCTAGAAGGAAAAAGGCAGCACATATCTTGGAACTCCGCCACCTGCAAGTTCCCCTTCAAGCCACTCACCATCCTGACTTGGAAATATATCGGCTGTTCCTTCACTGTCACTGGGTCAAAATTCTGGAAGTCCCTCCCTAACAGCACTGTGGGTGTACCTACACCACAGAGACTGCAGCGGTTCAAGATGGCGGCTCACCACCTACTTTCTCGAGGGCAATAAGAGATGGTCTAGCCAGCAACACCCACATCCTATAAAAGAAAAATTAAAAAGCCAAGAGGAGGAGGAGAGTTCTAGCCCCAGGATCCTTAAGTTTGAAAGTGTAAGAGCAGGTTTCTGAGGCCTCTCTCCCTAATAGGTCATCATCCTGTATCTATGTAAAAAGAACATGGGCCATTTCCTGTTTTTTATTCATTTGTGGGACGCGGGCATCACTGGCTGGGCCAGCATTTATTGCCCATCCCTAGTTGCCCTTGGAGGGCAGTTGAGAGTCAACCACATTGCTGTGGATCTGGAGTCACATGTAGGCCAGACCAGGTAAGGAAGGCAGATTTCCTTCCCTAAAGGACATTAGTGAACCAGATGGGTTTTTCTGACAATCGACCATGGTTCATGGTCATCAGTGGATTCTGAATTCCAGATTTTTAAAAAATTGAATTCAAATTCCACCGTCTGCCGTGGCGGGATTCAAACCCGGGTCCCCGGAACATGAGCTGAGTTTCTGGGTTAATAGTCTAGCGATAATACCACTGGACCATCGCCTCCCCTGGTGTGTTTAATAGATTGATGTTCTAATCTGACTCTCTCTGTCTGGGCTCAGGTGCGAAGCGAGTACTGGAGTTGGACCAGTATGAGGGGGAGAAGGGGAACAAGTCCTTCAAGAAGATCATAGGCCACAGTACCGAGGACTTGTTGAGCGATGCTCTCTGGGTCTGCTCCAATCTCTTCAGTGACGTCACGCTGAAACTGAGCCACAAGCGCATCATGCTGTTCACCAACAATGACAACCCACATGCTAAAGACAGCTCCAAAGCACGACTGACCAGAACAAAGGCCAATGACCTGCGAGAGACAGGTCGGCAAACCACTGTTACCATCAAGCATTTGTCAGCGACTGGTTCAAAGATGTTGAATCACAAAGTCCTCACTTAAGATTGCAGTTGCATTGCCGTGAAGTGCAACTTTATGTGAAACAACTTTAAACAAATCAGGTTTTCCCATTAAAACCAATGTGAAAGCTGTCTTTAGAGTCTGTAGGACATTTCTCAACATGATAACCTGTGAGTGAAAATATTTAATGTTGCTGAATTACTATAGCAGTCGATGAAATAACTTTTGAAATGAAATCAATTTAAAGATATAAATATACTTCGATCCGGTTTTCTGCCCATCATGCTTGCCGAATCTCCCACGTGCCACACATTCCACTCGCTGACCCTCCCTGTCGTTGCCCCTCCAGCTCCCCGCCTCTTCCACTCCCTCACCTTTCCTCTTGCTACCAGCCCTCTGGCTTATGGCTGCCGCCCCCCCCAGACCGATCCTTGACCCTCTGGGTCACTGCAGACCCTCTTCCTCAGCTTGTCACCTGAGAGCAGAGATTTCAGAGGGTTATCGGACTGGGGTGCAGGTCGCAGAGACGGGGAGGGCTGAGGCAATGGATGGATTTGACAAGATTGAAAATAGTGCTTTGCACAAAATTGGAGCGTAAGTAGGCCATTCGGCCCCTCCCACCTGCTGTGCCGTTCAATGAGATCATGCTTTGTACGTTTGTGTTTCAAATTCCACATTCCCATCTACCCACAATAATCTTTGATTCCCTCGCCTAACAAGAATCTCTCTACCTCTGCCTTAAAGATATTCAGTGACCCCCCCATTGCCTTCTGAGACAGAGGCCGGAATTTTACCGGCACGCCTGCCCTGATTCCAGGGGTGGGTGAGGCTCGGAGAACGGCATTCTCCGTTAGTCTCGGGCGGGATCGTACGAACCTCGAGTGGACATGCCAGTAAATTCCGGCCAGAGAGTTCCAAAGTCATGCAACCCTCTGAAAGAAAACAATTCTCTCCATCTCTGTCCTAAAAGGGCGACCACTAATTTTAAAACAGAGCCCGCTCGGTCTGGACTCTCCCACAAGAAGAAACATCCTTTCCATGCCCACCTTGTCCAGACCGTTCAGGATCTTAGTTACTTCAATCAAGTCACCCCTTACCCTTCTAAACTCCAGTGGAAACAAGCCCAGTCTGCCCAACCTTTCCCCATAAGATAACCCGCTCGTTCCAGCTATCGATCCAGCAAACCCCCTCTGAAACGTCTCCAACTCATTTACACACTTCCTTAAAATCCCATGGAATCCCTACAGTGCAGAAGGAGGCCATCGAGTCTGCACCAACCACAATCCCACACAGGCCCTATTCCTGTAACCCCACATATTTACCCTGCTAATGCGCCTGACATTAGGGACAATTTAGCATAGCCAATTAACATAACCTGCACGTCTTTGTAGTGTGGGAGGAAACCGGAGCACCCGAAGGAAACCCACGCAGACACGGGGAGAATGTGCAAACTCCACAGACAGTGACCCAAAGCTGGAATTGAACCCGGGGGTTCGTGGCGCTGTGAGGTAGCAGTGCTAACCGCTGTGCCACCATACCTTCAATAAGACAAAAACTGCACACAGTATTTGAGATGCGGTCTCACCAATGCCCTGTGTAACTGAAGCATACCATCCTTACTTTTATGTTCAATTCCTTTTGTAATAAGGAATAACATTCTATTAGCCTTCTCATTTACATGCTGTACCTGCATACTAACTTTTCGTGATTCAAGCACAGGAACACCTCGATCCCTCTGCACCTCGGCATTCTGCAATTATTCTCCATTTAAGTAATGCTGATTTTTAAATTCTTCCTGCTAAAGTGAACAACTTCACATTTTCCCACATTATACTCCATCTGCCAGATTTTTGCCCACTCAACCTATCTGTATTCATCTGCAAACTCACGTCCCCTTCACAACATACTTTCCTATCTATCATTGTACTGTCTGCAAATGTATCTCCCATGCCTTTGCTTCCCTCATCTAAGCCATTGATGTAAAAGGTTGAGGCCCCAGCACAGACCTCGACAGGACTCTGCTCATCACCTCCTGCCCTGCCAGTCAGACAAAGACCCATTTATACATACTCTCTGTTTTCTGCCAGCCAGCCAGTCTTCGATCTAGGCTCAAATGTTACCCCCTACATCGTGAGCTTTTATTTTTCACAATAATCTTTGATGCTTATCAAATGCTTATGAGAGGCATGGACGGAGTGGATAGTCAGATGCTCTTTTCTAGGGTAGGAAAGTCAGGTACTAGGAGACATAGGTTTAAGGTGCGTGGGGGAAAAGTTTAGAGGAGATGTGCCGAGGAAATTTTTTTACACAGAAGGTGATGAATGTCTGGAACGCGCTGCCCGGGGAGGTGGTGGGAGCGGGTACGATTGCGGCATTTAAGGGGCAACTAGACGAATACATGAATAGGATGGGAATGGAAGGATATGGGCTCCGTAAGTGCATACGGTTTTAGTTTAGACAGGCATCATGATCGGCGCAAGCTTGGAGGGCCGAAGAGCCTGTTCCTGTGCTGTACTTTTCTTTGTTCTTCTTGCTTTGCTTTCTGGAAATTGAAGTACAGCACATCTACAGGTTCCCCTTTATCCACAGTATATGGTACTCCTTCAAAGAATGCCATTAAGTTGGTTAAACATAATTTCCCTTTCACAAAATCATGCTGACTTTTCCCAATTACCTTGGGATTTTATAAGTGTCCAGCTATAGCCTCCTTCATAGAATCATAGAAACCCTACAGCACAAAAGGAAGCCATTCGGCCCATCGAGTCTGCACCGACCACAATCCCACCCAGGCCCTACCCCCACATCCCTTCATATTTACCCACTAATCCCTCTAACCTACGCATCTCAGGACACTAAGGGGAATTTTAGCATGGCCAATCAACCTAACCCGCGCATCTTTGGACTTAACAATCAATTCTAACAATTTTCCCACGGCAGATGTCAAGCTAACTGGCCTATAATTTCCTGTTTTTGGCCTCCCTCCCTTCTTGAATAGAGGGGTTATATTTGCCACTTTCCAATTTGATGGAAACTTTCCAGAATCTAGAGAATTTTGCAAAATTAACACCAATGTATCTACCACCTCATTTGTTCAAGACCCTAGGATGAAGTCTATCAGGACCCGGAGACTTGCCAGCCTTAGCTCCATCAGTTTGCTCAAACCACTTCTCTAATGATTGTAATTTCACCAAGTTCCTCTCCCCTTTCCACCTCCAGATTTACAGATATTTCTGGAATGTTTATGTATTCTCTCCAGTGAAGAAAAAATCCAAATATGTGTTCATTTTGTTGGCCATCTTCCTATTATCTACTATTGTCTACCCATTGGGCGACGTGGTGGCACAGTGGTTAGCACTGCTGCCTCACAGCACCAGAGACCCGGTTTGATTCTCGGCTTGGGTGACAGCCTGTGTGGAGTTTGCACGTTCTCCTCGTGTCTGCGTGGGTTTCCTCCGGGTGCTCCGGTTTCCTCCCACAGTCCAAAGATGTGCAGGTTAGATGGATTGGCCATGCTAAATTGCCCCTTAGTGTCCAAAAATGTGTAGAATCATAGAATCCCTATAGTGCAGGAGGAGACCATTCGGCCCATTGAGTCTTCACTGACAATCCCACCCAGGCCCTATCCCCATAACCTTATGTATTTACC
The DNA here is from genome assembly GCF_964213995.1 of Mustelus asterias. NCBI lineage: Eukaryota > Metazoa > Chordata > Chondrichthyes > Carcharhiniformes > Triakidae > Mustelus > Mustelus asterias. The sequence continues at coordinate 27,697 of NW_027591056.1, forward strand.
CAGCTAATTCCCCTGATACTGTAGGTTAGGTGGATTAGCCATGGTCAATGCATGGGGTTACAGGGATAAATCGATTGGGTGGACCTGAGTAAGATGTTTTTTCGGAGAGCTGGTGCAGACTCAATGGGCTGAATGGTCTCCTTCTGCACTGTAGGGATTCTATGGTTCATTCTCACTCTCTAGAGGACTCACTTAACTTGCTATTTTCCTGTTTAAACACCTGTAGAAACACATGCTATAAGTTTTCACAATTCTAGCCATCTTCCTCTCATAGTCTAATTTCTTTCTCCTGATTAACCTTTGGTCATTCTCTGCTGTTCTTCACATTCTAACCAATCATCTGGCCTGCAGTTATATGCTTCTTTTTCCTTAAGTTTGACAGTTTCCTTAACTTCTTTAGTTAACCACGGAAGTGGGTCCTCCCCCTCCAAATCTTTTTAATAGTAGAAATTTTCTGATTCAGAATATTCTGAAACAGCCCCTGAAATGTCTGCCACTGCTTGTCTATTGATCTGTCCCCTAGCCTAATCTCCCAGTTCACTTAGCTAGCACAACTTTCATGCCCACATAGTTGCCTTTATTTCAGTTTAAAAAACTAGCCTTAGACCCACTCTTCTCCCTTTCAAACTAGTCAGTTGTGTTGAAGCAGGGTTAGACAGTGTAGTGGCCAGACCAGTGTTGTACTGTGCATTGGAGCTTCATCGAACAATCCCTTCACTGCTTCCACTGTCCTGATTGTCACCTGAAGCGTGGTTCTGTAGGGATGGCCAGAAGGCTGTTTCCCAACATGGGTTGGTGTCCTGCCAGCCAGCATCCAAAACTAAAGGAAGGGTAAGACCTGCAGTCCACGCCAGCCTGCCCTGTGACGTGATGGTACGAAGACCGGAACTGAACACTTCTTCCTCTCTTTCCTCATTCTATCCCCCCCACCGCCCCCCAGTCACCGACATAGTCTGCTAATCAAGGCAAATAAACAGGCCCAAAGTCAAACCCGTCAGGCAACCAAAACCAGTCTAGGAGATCACAGATCAAATCTGATTTTCTGTACTTCACAATCTTTACCCTCGTCAAGAACTGGGTCCAGCTCCAACTTAAAGAATCTGAGAAACGTTGCAGGGAAAATTGCCGATCATTTTTTGTCAAAAGACTGGGCGGAATTTTCCCGTCCCGCCCACCACGGGAATCGTAGCGAGCGGGACATGGACCCTTGGGGGTGAGCGTGGCTGGAAAATCCCGCCCATCATCTCGCGAGCAATAATAACAGAAGCTTTGCCTTTTGCTGCTATGCTGTGAATGGCGTGTCTTTGTCTCTGCCCTTGTCTGTGTACAGGGATCATCCTTGACCTGATGCATCTGAAGAAGCCTGGTGGGTTTGACATGTCTCTCTTTTACTGCGACCTTGTCAGTGTATCGGAGGATGGGGATGCAGCTGTGCAAGGCGAGGGGTCAGCCAGGTTGGGCGATCTGCTTCGGAAAGTGTGGGCCAAGGACTACAAGAAGAGGACCGTCACCAGGTCAGCAGTCACTCAGAGTAGCACCGCGTCTCCTGGGTCCTCGGAGAGTTTCTAATGTATTCCCTGCGGACCTTGGCAGACAGAACGTCCGTGTTCATGCACACAATCTGCTCAAATGTACGGACGATCTTCATAGATTAGGCACTCAGGGCATGTTTCCACTCGCTGGGAAGAGCGAAACCAGAAGCCGTCAACACCAGGTAGTGACCAGGCCAGGAATGCAGGAGAAATTTCTTTACCCAGAGAGTGATGGGAATGTGGAACTTGGCTACCACAGGGTTGTAATGAATGGTGTAGCTGCGTTTAGGGAGAAGCTGGATGAGCATGAGAGAGAAAATCATTGGCCGGTTACGCTGATAACGCTAAAGGGAGAGGGGAGGGAGAAAGTTCATGGGAAGCGGAAATACTGGCATGCAGCTGTTGGGCTGAATGGCCTGTTTCTCTGCTGCGTCTCTTATTTTGAAACATCATAAGGTGCATCATGTTACTTTGACAGGAATCGGCCATACAAAGAATATAGTACAGCACAGGAACAGGCCCTTCAGCCCTCCAAGTCTGCGTCTGGACACAGGACGCCTTTCTAAACTAAAGACCTTTCGTCTCTACATAGCAAATTCCTCCATTCCCAGCCTTTTCATGTATCTATCCAGATGCCTCTTAAATGTTGCTATTGTATCTGCTTCTACCACCTCCTCTGGCAGCGCGTCCCAGGCACTTACCACCCTCTGTGTAAAAAAACTTGCCTCTCACATCTCCTTTAAACTTTCCCCCTTTTTGCCTTAAACCTCTGTCCCCTAGTAATTGGCATTTCTACCCTGGGAAAAAGACTCTGACTATCCATTCTATCCACGCCTCTCATAATCTTGTAGACTTCTATCAGGTCGCCCCTCAGCCTCTGACGTTCAAATGAAAACAAATCAAGTTTGTCCAATCTCTTGTCATAGCTAATACCCTCCAAACCAGGTAACATCCTGGTAAACTTTTAATGTGGCGACCAGAACTGTATGCAATATTCCAAACATGCCCTAACTAAAGCTCTATACAGCTGCAACTTGACCTGCCAAATTTTGCACCCTATGGCCCAACCGATGAAGGCAAGCATGCCATACGCCATCTTGACCACCTTATCCACTTGTGTTGCCACTTTCAGGGAACTGTGGACCTGTACGCCCAGATCCCTCTGCATGTTAATGCTTCTAAGGGTCCTGCCATTTACTGTGTATTTCCCTACTGCATTGGACCTTTCAAAATGCATCATCTTTGATTTGATTTGATTTATTATTGTCACATGTATTGGTATACAGTGAAAAGTATTGTTTCTTGCGCACTATACCGACAACGCATACCATTCATAGAGAAGGAAAGGAGAGAGCGTAGAATGTTACAGTCATAGCTAGGATGGAGAGAAATATCAACTTAATGCAAGGTAGGTCCATTCAAAAGTCTGATGGCAGCAGGGAAGAAGCTGTTCTTGAGTCAGTTGGTACGTGACCGTATCTTTTGGTGGAAGAGAGAATGTCCGGGCTGTGTGCGGTCCTTAATTATGCTGACTGCTTTGCTGAGGCAGCGGGAAGTATAGACAGAGTCAATGGATGGGAGGCTGGTTTACGTGATGGATTGGGCTACATTCACAACCTTTTGTAGTTTATTGCGGTCTTGGGCAGAGCAGGATCCATACCAAGCTGTGATACAACCAGAAAGAATGCTTTATATGGTGTATCTGTAGAAGTTGGTGGGAGTCATAGTGGACATGCCAAATTTCCTTAGTCTTCTGAGAAAACAGAGGCGCATTTGTCTGGATTAAATTCCATCTGCCATTTCTCCGCCCAAGTCTAACCAGACTATCTATATCCTGCTGCATCCTCTGACAATCCTCCTCACAAACATTGGTAAACATAGCAACTATTTTCCACACACACTTGAACAGTGAGATAATGACCAGATCTGTTTTTTGGAGGTTAATTTGACAGGACAGAGCTTCCCTGCTCTCCAAAGTAAAGTTTATTTATTAGTCACAAGTAAGGCTTACATTAACACTGCAATGAAGTTACTGTGAAATACCCCGAGTTGCCACAGTCCGGCGCCTGTTCGGGTCAATGCACCCTAACCAGCACATCTTTCAGAATGTGGGAGGAAACTGGAGCACCCGGAGGAAACCCACGCAGACACGGGGAGAATGTGTAAACGCCACACAGTGACCCGAGCCGGGAATCGAACCCGGGTCCCTGGCGCTGTGAAGCAGCAGTGCTAACCACTGTGCCACCGTGCCATCCTCCATGTGGTGCTGTGGGATATTTTACATCCAACTGACCAAATCGTCAGGACCTTGGCTTAAACCCCACCGCCCCCCATCCCTTAACTGCTGCCTTCTTCAACCGCTTAATGTGCATCAGAATGTCTTTGAGTTTCAGCCCCTGTTAAACTCTCTGTTCCGGTGCCGCTTGTATTTGATGTCCTGTTTTTTTTGTGTTTTGTTTTGGCCAGGCTGAACCTGAAGCTGGGAGAAGGCGTGGAACTTTCAGTCGGAGTTTACAATCTCGTGCGGAGTGCCAGGAAACCCAGTGCCGTCCGCCTGTACCGGGAAAGCAACGAGCCCGTCAAAACCAAAACCCGCTGGTTTAACGGGGAGATGGGCAGTCCGCTCCTGCCCAGCGACACCAAGAAGGCCCAGGTAAAGGACGGTGAACCACAGTCCAAAGATGTGCGGGTTAGGTGGATTGGCCATGCTAAATTGCCCCTTTAGTATCAGGGGGACTAGCTAGAGTAAATGCATAGGTTTATGGGGATAGGGCCTGGGTGGGATTGTGGTCGGTGCAGACTTGATGGGCTGAACGGCCTCCTTCTGCACTGTAGGGATTCTCTGATTCTATCATTAGTCAAAACCTCTGAATTACTCATCCAGTAACAGAACTCCCCTGTTATTGTATCCCTTGTGCGTACTGTACAGAGAGAAACAAGAGTTAATGTTTTAGGTCGATGACTTTTCTTTACAACTAGCCCGCGTTAGACATGCCACAGGGTTCAAACAGGTACAGAAGGAAGGTATGCACGGAGGGCTGGAAAGAGTGAAAGGGGAGGCAGCAGAGATTAAATAACAGAAGAGACAATGGTGCAAGGCAAAGATAGAATGGTAATGAGATGAGTAAATAAAGAGAAAAAGAACTTGTATTAATTAAAATAGCGCCTTCCACAACTTCAAGATGGCCCAAAGCACTTCACAGCCAATGAAGTACTTCTGAACTTTCCTGCAGACAAAAGGAATATGCCCAAGCCTTGCACCTGTTTTGAATTATCTGGCAGCTTGAGGAGCCTATAGCTCCCCATTGCTTTCTCCATGGCAAGACCTCGGCCAATCAGAGTCGACTTGTCAACCAATCAACACCCTTTTCTCCTGTGGTATAAATTGTCACAATTGTTTGAAATTTGACCTTCTGGGGTTTGTCCTGATGAGTGCAAGACAAAATACTTCGACAACCTGTCTCCTTGTTCAGCATTGGTTTCGAAGTTTAGCCACTGCTGTAATGTGGGAATCTTTCTACTTACATTTGACTCTCTCCATCCCTTTCTTCCACAAACTGATTCCCTCCCTGTAACTTGCTTTTTTATTTTAAAATAAGGATCAGTACGAGGTATCATTTTTATTTTCTGCTCTGTCTTTAACTTGTTACCTGTTTAAAGTTAAAAGTTTATTTATTAGTGTCACAAGTAAGGCTTACATTAACACTGCAGTGAAGTTACTGTGAAAATCCCCTAGTCGCCACACTCCGGCGCCTGTTCGGGTAACACTGAGGGAGAATTTAGCACGGCCAATGCACCCTAACCAGCACGTCATTCGGACTGTGGAAGGAAACCGGAGCACCCGGAGGAAACCCACGCAGACACGGGGGAGAACGTGCAGAGACTCCACACAGACAGTGACCCAAGCCGGGAATCGAACTCGCGTCCCTGGCGCTGTGAAGCAGCAGTGCTAACCACTGTGTCACCGTGCCGCCCCGTTTCTGGGATACGCATCACCCTTCTTCCAATGTCCTGAATATTTTGTACCATCGTAATCCAGACATCCAGTGGGAAGAGTCTTCCATCCCTTTGCTCTTTTTATACCGAGATTAACTTTCCATTTTTCAGTCAGACCTTCACTGGATTAGCTCTTTGAAGAAGAGGCATACGGACCCGAAATGTTAACTCTGCTTCTCTCTCCGTGCACCTGCTGAGCTTTTCCAGCATTCTCTGTTTTTATTTCAGATTTCCAGCGTCCATAGTATTTTGCTTTCACTTCATTGAGTTTATCTGCTTGATGTGGTTACATGACCATCTATATTGATGGAATATTCCACAAAATATGTCCAGCCTAATGAACAGAGCGTGCTTGAGCCTCTGTGTTATTTAACAAAATAACACAGAGGCTGTGTTACTCATGACGGTGATTGCTCATATCACACAGTGTGACCTAATCCAGAAGAGGACCGTTAGGGCGGCACGGCGGTTAGCACTGGTGCCTCACAGCGCCAGGGACCCGGGTTTGATTCCCGGCTTGGGTCACTGTCTGTGTGGAGTCTGCACGTTCTCCCTGTGTCTGCGTGGGTTTCCTCCGGGTGCTCCGGTTTCCTCCCACACTCCAAAGATGTGCAGGTTAGTTGATTGGCCATGATAAATTGCTCCTTAGTGTCAGGGGCACTATCAGGATAGATACATGGGGCTACAGGGATAGGGGCTGGGTGGGATTGTGGTCGGTACAAACTCAATGGGCTGAATGGCCTCCTTCTGCACTGCAGGGATTCTATGATTGCCCATCCCTAATTGCCCTTGAGAAGGTGGTGGTGAGCTTCCTTCTTGAAACGCTACAGTGCATGTGGTGTAGGTACACCCACTGTGCTGTTAGGGAGGGAGTTCAGGATTTTGACCCAGAGACAGTGAAGGAACAGCCAATATATTTCCAAGTCAGGATAGTGAGTGGCTTGGAGGGGAACTTGTAGGTGATGGTCTTCCCAGGTATCTGCTGCCCTGGCCCTTCTAGTTGGAAGTAGTTGTGGGTTTGGAAGGAGCTATTGAAGGAACCTTGGTCAGTTCCTGCAGTGCATCTTATCGATGGTACACACGGCTGCCAATGTGTCCGTGGTGGAGGAAGTGAATGCTTGTAGAAGGAGTGCCAGTCAAGCGGCTGTTTTGTCCTGGATGGTGTCAAGCTTCATGAGTGTTGCTGGAGCTGCAAGTGGAGAGTACTCCATCACTCCTGACTTGTGCCTTGTAGATGGTGGACAGGCTTTGGGAGGGTCAGCGGGCGAGTACCTCGAAAGATGTTGACCTTTCATATAATTTAAGCCTGTTCTTGTTCTTTTTGGTTCCCAGGTTTATGGACAGAGGCAGATTGTTCTGGAGAAAGAGGAAACCGAGGAATTGAAGAGATTTGATGGCCCAGGCTTGGTTCTCATTGGTTTCAAGCCATTGTCACTCTTAAAGAAGCACCACCACATCAGACCCCCACAGTTCATTTACCCAGATGAGACGCTGATAACAGGTAACCCTCAGCCGCTGTTACTGCTGCCCTTTGGCCAAGTGGGCATGGCTCTACCCAGGGTATTTATAGAGCACAGGGTCCAAACTTCATCCCCCTTCTCCTCAGTTAGCTGATGGTTCACAAGACAGATTCATGCAGATAATGATGGGAAACCCTGCAGTGGCAGCGAGAAGTGTTAAAACGTTAGGAGCTAATGTTCCAGCATGAAGGAATCCTACTGGAGAGAGAGTGACATTTTATATATTTACAATGCAGCCGTAATAGAGAGCAGATGCAAATATGTTATCGGATAGAATACCCCTCCTCTCGAATCCCTCTACCCTAGAATACCCTGAATAGAATCCCTCTATCCTAAAATACCCAGAATAGAATACCTCTATCCTAGAATACCCTGTGTAGAATCCCTCTATCCTAAAATACCCCGTATAGAATACCTCTACCCTAAAATACCCTGTCTAGAATATCTCTATCCTAGAATACCCCATATAGAATACCTCTACCCTAGAATACCTCGTATAGAATCCTTCTATCCTAAAATACCCTGAATAGAATACCTCTATCCTAGAATACCATGAATAGGATACCACTATCCTAAAATACCCTGAATAGAATCCCTCTACCTTAGAATACCCCGTATAGAATACCTCTACCCTAGAATACCCCGTATAGAATCCCTCTATCCTAGAATACCCCATATGAAATACCTCTATCCTAAAATACCCCGTATAGAATACCTCTACCCTAGAATACCCTTTATGGAATACCTCTACCCTAGAATACCCCGTATGGAATACCTCTACCCTTGAATACCCCGTATAGAATACCTCTCTCCTAGAATACCCCGTATAGAATCCCTCTATCCTAGAATACCCAATATAGAATACCTCTACCCTAGAATATTCCGTATAGAATACTTCTATCCTAAAATACCCTGAATAGAATACCTCTATCCTAGAATACCATGTATAGAATACCTCTATCCTAAAATACCCTGAATAGAATCCCTCTACCCTAGAATATCCCTTATAGAATACCTCTACCCGAGAATACCCCGTATAGAATACCTCTACCCTAGAATACCCCATATGGAATACCTCTACCCTAGAATACACCATATAAAATACCTCTATCCTAAAATACCCCGTATAGAATACTTCTACTCTAGATTACCCTGTATAGAATATCTCTACGCAGAGTACCCGGTATAGAATGCCTCGACCCTAGAATACCTTGTATAGAATACCACTACCGCAACATACCCTGTATAGAATATAACTATCCTAGAATACCATGTATAGAATACCTCTATCCTAGAATACCATGTATAGAATACCTCTACCCTAGAATACCCTGTATAGAATACCACTACCCTAGAATACCCTGTATAGAATATCACTACCCTAGAATACCCTGTATAGAATACCACTACCCCAACATACCCTGTATAGAATATAACTATCCTCGAATACCATGTATAGAATACCTCTATCCTAGAATACCATGTACAGAATACCTCTACCCTAGAATACCCTGTATAGAATACCACTACCCCAACATACCCTGTATAGAATATAACTATCCTAGAATACCATGTATAGAATACCTCTATCCTAGAATACCATGTATAGAATACCTCTACCCTAGAATACCCTGAATAGAATACCACTACCCCAACATACCCTGTATAGAATATAACTATCCTAGAATACCATGTATAGAATACCTCTATCCTAGAATACCATGTATAGAATACCTCTACCCTAGAATACCCTGAAGAGTATACCCCTATCCTTGGGAGCTGTATCACTGATTGTTTGATGCTACCTGAGCATTATTATATCTTAAGAGATGAGAAGATGAATTTGAGCTCATTGTACCTGGTCCACTTTCTCTCATTACAGCATGCGGTTACATACTGAATGGCGTGAATGTGTTCTCTCCACTGCTCTGGATCATAGATCACGCCAAAGATTTCTCACACTTTGAATCGAGGAGTCAGATGCTGAATCGTGGGCAGCATGGTAGCACAGTGGTTAGCACTGCTGCTTCACAGCTCCATGGACCTGGGTTCGATTCCCGGCTTGGGTCACTGTCTGTGTGGAGTTTGCACATTCTCCTCGTGTCTGCGTGGGTTTCCTCCGGGTGCTCCGGTTTCCTCCCACAGTCCAAAGATGTGCGGGTTAGGTTGATTGGCCATGCTAAAATTTCCCTTAGTGTCCTGAGATGCGTAGGTTGGAGGGATTAGCGCGTAAATATGTAGGGATATGGGGGTAGGGCCTGGGTGGGATTGTGGTCGGTGCAGACTCGATGGGCCGAATGGCCTCTTTCTGGACTGTAGGGTTTCTATTCTATTCTCTGAATCCTATTACCCTGGTTAGAAACATAGAAAATCGGAGCAGGAGGAGGCCATTCAGCCCTTCGAGTCTGCTCCATCATTCATTATGATCATGGCTGATCATCCAACTCAATATTCTGTTCCCATCTTCCCCCCCATATCCTTTGATCCTCTTCGCCCCAACCAAGTGCTATATCTAACTGCTTCTTGAAAACATTCAATATTTTGGCCTCGATTACTTTCTGTGGTAGCAAATTCCACATATTCACCACCCTCTGGGTGAAGACATTTTTCCTCATCTCTGTCCTAAATGATTTAGCCTGTATTCTTAAATTGTGATCCCTGGTTCTGTACGCCGCCCCAACCCCCCGCCATTGGGGAACATCCTTCCTGCATCTACATTGTCTCGTCTTGTTAGAATTTCAAGTTTATTTATTTGTGTCACAATTACATTAACACTGCAATGAAGTTACTGTGAATATCCCTGAGTTGCCACACTCTGGCGCCTGTTTAGATACACCGAGGGAGAATTTAGCATGGCCAATGCACGTCTTTTGGATTATGGGAGGAAACCGGAGCACCCGGAGGAAACCCACGCAGACACGGGTTTCTATGAGATTCCCCCCCCACCCTCATTCTTCTGAACTCTGGTGAATATAATCCTAACCGACTCAATCTCACCTTGGGAGTCAGTCCCGCCATCCAAGGAATCAGCCTGGTAAACCTCCACTCTACAGCAAGAACGTCCTTCCTCAGATAAGGAGACAAAAGCTGCACGCAATATTCCAGGTGTGGTCCCACCAAGGCCCCATATATATGCAACCAGACACCCCTGCCCCGTACTCTAATCCTCTCGCTATGAAGGCCAACATTCCATTTGCCTTTTTCACCGCCTGCTGCACCTGAATGCTTCACTTCAGCGACTGGTGCATGAGGACACCCAGGTCTCATTTCACATTCCTTTCTCCTAATTTATGGCCTTTCAGAGAGTAATCTGCCTTCCGTTTTTGCTACCAAAGTGGATAACCTCACATTTCTCCAAATTATACTGCATCTGCTGTTCATTTGCCCACTCACTCAACTTGTCCACATCACACTGAAGCATCTCTCCATCTTCCTCACAGCTCACCCAGCTTTGTGTCATCTGCAGATTTGGAGATATTACATTTAGTTCCTTCGTCTAAATCATTAATTTATATGTAGTGAATAGCTGGGGCCCCAGCACTGATCCCAGCGGTACCCCACTAATCACTCCCTGCCATTTGGAAAAAGACCTGTTTATTTCCTACTCTTTGTTTCCTGCCTGCCAACCAGTTTTCTATCCATCTCAATACACTACCCAATCCCATGCACTTTAATTTTACACACTGATCTCTTATGTGGGACCTTATTTGAAAGTTCAAATCAACCACATCCACTGGCTGCCCCTCATCAACTCTACTAGTTACATCCTTGAAGAATTCCAGTAGATTTGTCAAGCATGATTCCCCTCGTGTAAATCCATCTGACTCTGTCCTGTCCAGCCGCTGTTTACCAAGTGCTCTGCTATTAAATCCTCCCCCACTACCGACGTCAGGCTGACTGGTCTATAATTCCCTGTTCTCTCTCTGCCTCCCTTTTTAAATAGTGGGGTTACATTAGCTACCCTCCAATCCATAGGAACTGTCCCAAAGGCTATAGAACCTTGGAAGATGAATACCAATATACCCACTATTTCTCAGACCATTTCCTTAAGTACTCCGGGGTGTAGATTATCGGGCCCTGGGGATTTATCAGCCTTCAATCTCAATTTCCCCAACACCATTTCTCTACTAATATTAATTTCCTTCAGTTCCTCCCTCTCCCTAGACCCTGTGTTCCCCAACTTTTCTGGTACGTTATTTGTGTCCTCCTTTGTGAAGACAGAACCAGAGTATGTATTTAGTTGGTCAGCCATTTCTTTGTTCCCCATTATATATTGCCCTGTTTCTGACTGTAAAGGACCTAGTTTGTCGTTAACAATCTTTTTCACCTCACACACCAAATAGAAGTTGGATGGCACGGTAGCACAGTGGTTAACACTGCTGCTTCATAGCTCCAGGGGCCTGGATTCGATTCCCGGCTTGGGTCACTGTCTGTGTGGAGTCTGCACATTCTCCTCGTGTCTGCGTGGGTTTCCTCCGGGTGCTCCGGTTTCCTCCCACAGTCCAAAGATGTGCCGGTTAGGTTGATTGGCCATGCTAAAAATTGCCCCTTAGTGTCGTGAGATGTGTCGGTTAGAGGGATAAGTGGGTATATATGTAGGGATATGGGGGTAGGGCCTGGGTGGGATTGTGGTCGGTGCAGACTCGATGGGCCGAATGGCCTCTTTCTGTACTGTAGGATTCTATGTTTCTAAACTTTTACGGTCAATGTTTATGTTTCCCGCGAGCTTACTCTCGTACTCCATTTTCCCCTTATTAATTAGTCCCTTTGCTGAATTATAAACTGTCCCAATCCTCAGGTCTACAGTTTTTCTGGATCATTTGTATGCCTCTCCCTTGGACCTTTAACTATCTCTAATTTCCCTTGTAAGCCTTGGTTTGGCCACCTTTCCAGTTTTATTTTTGTGCCAGACTGGATTAAATAATCATTCTTTGAATGTTTGCCGTTGCCGATCCACCATCGTCCCCTTAAATAACATTTCCCAATCTATCAAAGCCAACTTGTGCCTCATATTCATCGTAGTTTCCTTTATTAAGATTCAGGACCCTAGTCTCAAAATCAACTCCCTCACTGTCCACCTTGATGAAGAATTCTATCGTGTTATAGGGGATGAAGTAACAATTTGACTTTATCGTCGCCACTTGCTAAGCAGCTCAGAGAGGTCACCCCCCCTGGTCCTTTCCAGCAGCCTTTGGGCCAGCCCTGGTGCCAGGTGCTTATTGTTCTGAGCTGTGTTTATGTTTCACATTCCCAACAGGAAGCACCACTTTATTCAGCGCACTGCTCACCAAGTGCCTGGAGAAGGACGTGTATGCTGTTTGCCGCTACACTCCCCGGAGGAACACCCCACCCCGATTTGTGGCGTTGGTCCCACAGGAGGAGGCGCTGGATGATCAGAAAGTGCAGACCATCCCTCCAGGTCAGTGACACTGTCTCTCTCGGATCGCTCACTGACTGGGTGAGTACACTTGATTTGTCTCTCCTTTCTGACTGAGTTATGGTCACACCAGTACCACTGAATCTCTGGCACCTTTTCTGCCTGGCCACAGATGATAATTATTCACACACTATTTGTCTATGGAGGGCATCGTAGCTGTTGCCTATCCTACCCCCACTCACACACACACACCCGCACACACACACCACATACCACACATATACACACCACACGTATACACACCACACGTATACACACCACACGTACGTACATCACACGTACACACATCACATGTACACACATCATGTACACACATCTCATGTACACACACCACACGTACACACACCACACGTACACACCACACGTACACACATCACATGTACACACATCACATGTACACACACCACACGTACAGACAACACACGTACACACATCACATGTACACACATCACATGTTCACACACCACACGTACACACACCACACGTACACACATAGCACACATTTACACACATCTCAGATACACACACGCACCACATGTACACAGACACACCACACGTACACGCACACACCACACGTATACACACGCACCACACGTACACGCGCACACCACACGTACGCGCGCACACCACATGTACGCGCGCGCACCATACATACGTGCGCACACCACACGTACAAGCACGCACCACACGTACAAGCGCGCACCACATACGCGCACACCACACGTACGCGTGCACCACACGTATACACACACCACACGTACACGCACACACCACACGTACACGCACACACCACACGTACGCGTGCACCACACGTACACACACACACCACACGTACACGCACACAGCACATGTACACGCGCACCACACATACACGCACACACCACACGTACACACGCACCACACGTATACGCACACACCACACGTATGCGCGCACCATACGTATGCACGCACCACACGTACATGCACGCACCACACGTACATGCACGCACCACACGTACACGCACGACCACACGTACGCGCACGCACCACACATACACGAGCACCACACATACGCGCGCACCACACGTGTGTGCGCACACCACACGTACGCGCACACACCACACGTACAAGCGTGCACCACACGTACAAGCGCGCACCACACGTACAAGCGCACACCACACGTACAAGCGCGCACCACACGTGCGCACACCACACGTACGCGCGCACCACACGTGTGCGCACACCACACGTGCGGGCGCACACCACACGTGCAAGCGCACCACACGTACACGCGCGCACCACACGTACGCGCACACCGCACGTACACACACATATATACACACAGTGGAGCCTGGCTGATTGTGTGCAGCTCCAATGCAGAGAGGAACTGAAACCAGATATTTGATTTGATTTATTATTGTCACGTTTATTAGTATACAGTAAAAAGTATTGTTTCTTGCGTGCTATACAGACAAAACATACCGTTCATAGAGAAGGAAAGGAGAGAGTGCAGAATGTAGTGTTACAATCACAGCGAGGGTGTAGAGAAAGATCAACGTAAGAGAAAGATAGCACCACAGCCTGGGCTTGGACTCAGATGAACTAACTTCAGATTTCTATAGTTCAGAGTTACAGCGGATACATGTTACAGTGGGTGGATGAAAATTGAAGATTACATCATAACTGCTGAGAGGAAATTGATCCAATCTATAAAGGGGAAAAGATTGCAGGGCTGGGGGAAAGAGAAGGCTCTTGAGACGCATTGGATAAGCTCTTTCAAAGAGCCAGTATAGCCATGATGGGCTGAATGGCTTCTATGCAGTGTCATTCAATGAATCATTTACCATCGCTGTAGTCCTGCATTACATTGGCAGTGCAGTGATTTTAGACGTGGGTCTTCACTTGTGGTTTCCTCCCTGGGAACAGTAACCTGACGATAGGCAGAGTTTTTTAAGCGATGTTGATTGAGGGATGAATACTGGCCGAGACACCAAGGAAAACTCCCCTGCTGCTCTTCAAAACAGGGTCGTTAACATCCACCTCCGAGGGATGTGGGGACCGCAGTTTTCTGTCACGTCTGAAAAGCATTGAAGTACGCAAAGAATCCAAACACCCCACAGAGCTGCAATCCCCACTCACACACGCACCCAGGGACCTGGGTCAATTCCCAGCTTGGGTCACTCTCTGTGCGGAGTTTGCACGTTCTCCCCGTGTCTGCGTGGGTTTCCTCCGGGTGCTCCGGTTTCCTCCCACAGTCTGAAAGACGTGCGGGTTAGGATGGATTGGCCGTGCTAAATTCTCCCTCAGTGTACCCGAACAGGAGTGTGGTGACTAGGGGATTTTCACAGTAACTTCATTGCAGTGTTAATGTAAACCTACTTGTGACACTAATAAAATAAACTTTGAAACTTTAAACTTTAAAACTTTACTAGTCGTAGCTTTGACCTGATTTCTGCAAAAACGCGAATGTTCATCCCAGGTCATCCCATCAAACGCAACTCCTGAGTCGGGCAGAGTGGACGTGTGAAATGCTCACCGATTCCTGGTACAAACAAAACAAAAAGTATTGTTTTCCCATCAGGATTCCACCTGATTTTTTTGCATTATGCCGACGATGTCAGGAAGATCAGCTTTACGGAGAAGCGAGTGGCCAGCGAGGATCAGATCGAGAAGATGAAATCAGTGGTGCAGAAGCTCCGGTTTAAATACAGGTCAGTCGGAGGTTCCAGCGATACTTTCTGCGCCTTTAGGGGATCACTGTCTGTGCGGAGAGTCTGCACGTTCTCCCCGTGTCTGCATGGGTTTCCTCCGGGTTCCTCCCACAGTCTGAAAGGTGTGCAGGATTGGCCGTGCTAAATTGCCCCTCAGTGACCCAGATGTGTAGATTAGAGGGACTAGCGGGGTAAATACATTGGGTTACGGGGATAGGACCTGGGGTGGGATTGTTGTCGGTGCAGACTCGATGGGCTGAATGGCCTCCTCCTGCACTGTAGGATTTCTATGATTTCCCCTGTGCAGATGAACAGGAAATTTCTGCAAATTCTCCTTAAAATAAAATGGTGACCATTTCTATCCCTCTGGATTAGGCCTGAGAGCTTTGAGAATCCGGTTATTCAGCGGCATTTCCGTAATCTGGAGGCACTGGCCCTCGATTTGAAGGAACCGGAAGAAGTTGAAGATTTGACACGTGAGTATCCTGCTGTACAGCTCGTACCCACTGCCCAGCAGCAAAAGGAATTAATTTGATTTGATTTGATTTATTATTGTCACATGTATTAACATACAGTGAAAAGTATTGTTTCTTGCGCACTATACAGACAAAGCATACCGTTCATAGAGAAGGAAAGGAGAGAGTGCAGAATGTAGTGTTACAGTCATAGCTAGGGTGGAGAGAAAGATCAACTTAATGCGAGGTCGGTCCATTCAAAAGTCTGACAGCAGCAGGGAAGAAGCTGTTCTTGAGTCGGTTGGTACGTGACCTCAGACCTTTTCCCGACAGAAGAAGGTGGAAGAGAGAATGTCCGAGGTGCGTGGGGTCCTTGATGATGATAAGGAATGATAGTGATTATGAAAAGATAGTGATTGTAAAGACGAAAAAAGCCCAGCTTTCACACGTAGTCTGTAACAGAGCAGTATATCGGGAATATTTCCCATTGGATTCAGGGCCCCGGGGCGGGTATGAATATTGGGTAATTGTTGAATCCAGTTGTAATGCTCCCTGGGGGGCAGAGAGGGGTTGCTGGGGGCATGAAGAGGGGAGAAATATGGCAAAGTGGGGGGGGTTAGGGTGGGGGAGCTGGGGGATGCGGAGAGGAGAGTCAGTGTATCAGCAAATGCATATTGTGGCAATTACAGTAATTGCCTTATTGAAGACAGGCGATGGTTATTGACTCAACCTCTGAAAGAGTATAAATGGACACAGCAGGAACAGATACTGTGGGGGAATCAGAGGAGCTTGTATCTGTACTGAGCTGTATGTAGAATAAACTTGCTGAAGGAAAAAGACCAGCTGCTGTATTATTCCTCCACTGTTAATAAGAGGGAGCTCGGGGTGGGGCGGGGGGGGGGGCGGTGCAGAGCTCAGGGGAGGTGGGGGCAGAGCTGGGGGGAGGAGCAGACAGGGGGGAGAGAGGGGGAGCTGGGGGGAGAGGGGGAGCTGGCAGGGAAAGGGGGAGCTGGCGGGGAGGGGGAGCTGGGGGTGTTGAGCTCCAGCTGACGAAGGGGCAGCGCTCCGAAAGCGAGTGGCATTTGCTACCAAATCAACTTGTTGGACTTTAACCTGGTGTTGTTAAACTTCTTACCGTGTTGGAGAAGGGCAGCTGAGGGGAGTGGGGGCGAGAGAGAGGGGGTGCTGGGGAAGAGAGAGGGGATGCTGGGGGCGAGAGAGAGGGGGTGCTGGGGAAGAGAGAGGGGGTGCTAGGGAAGAGAGAGGGGGTGCTGGGGAAGAGAGAGGGGGTGCTAGGGAAGAGAGAGGGGGTGCTGGGGAAGAGAGAGAGGGGGTGCTGGGGAGGAGAGAGGGGGTGCTGGGGAAGAGAGAGGGGGTGCTGGGGAAGAGAGAGGGGGTGCTGGGGAAGAGAGGGTTAGCTTGGGGGGGAGAGGAGAGGGGGAGCTGGGGGGGGTAGAGGGGGAGCTTGGCGGGGGGGAGAGGGGGAGCTGGGGCGGGGAGAGCTGGGGGGGGAGAGGGGGAGCTGGGGGGGGGAAGAGGGGGAGCTGGGGGGGGGAAGAGGGGGAGCTGGGGGGGGAAGAGGGGGAGCTGGGGGGGGGAGAGAGGGGGAGCTGGGGGTGGGGGGAGGGGGGGGGAGAGGGGGTGACCTAGGGTTGGAGAGGGGGAGCTGGGGGGAGGGAGAATTGGGGTGGAGAGGTGGGGGTGGAGATGGGGAGTGGGGGTGGGGAGAGGGTGGAAGTATACTGTGAAAGGTCTGACACTGGGAAGTTCCGAAGAACAAAGGGACCTTGGCGTGTTTGTCCATAGATCTCTGAAGGTGGAAAGGCAGGTTAATAGGGTGGTGAAAAAGGCATATGGCACACTCGCCTTCATCAATCGGGGTATAGATTACAAAGCAGAGAGGTCATGATGGAGTTGTATAGAACTTTGGTGAGGCCACAGCTGGAGCACTGTGTGCAGTTCTGGTCGCCACCTTATAGGAAGGACGTGATTGCACTGGAGGGGGTGGAGAGGAGATTCACCAGGATGCTGCCTGGGACGGAACATTTAAGTTATGAAGAAAGGTTGGATAAGCTTGCGTTGTTTTCTCTGGAGCGGAGAAGACTGAGGGGTGCCCTGATTGAGGTGTTCAAGATTATGAGGGACATGGACAGGGTGGATAGGGAGCAGCTGTTCCCCTTAGTTGAAGGGTCAGTTACGAGGGGACACAAGTTAAAAGTGAGGGGTGGGAGGTTTAAGAGGGATTTGAGGAAAAAGGTTTTTACCCAGAGGGTGGTGAGGGTCTGGAATGCGCTGCCTGGGGGGGTGGTGGAGGCGGGACGCCTCACATCCTTTAAAAAGTACCTGGATGAGCACTTGGCACGTCATAACATTCAAGGCTATGGGCCAAGTGCTGGCAAGTGGGATTAGGTGGGCAGGTCAGGGCCTTTCATGCATCAGTGCAGATTTGGTGGGCCGATGGGCCTCTTCTGCATTGTAGGATTCTGTGAATCTGTGCTGAGGGGCAGAGAGGGGGAGCTGGGGGGCAGAGAGGGGGAGCTGGGGGGCAGAGAGGGGGAGCTGGGGGAGAGAGAGGGAACCGGGGGGAGATGGGGAGCCGATGGGGTGCTGTGGGGGAGGAGGAAAGGTAGAGAGGTGGAGAAGGTGGGCTGGAGAGGGAAAGCCGCGGGAGGGGAAATGGGGGAGAGGGGGGGATGCTGGGGGTAGGGGGGGGAGAGGAAGCTGGAGAGGTGCAAATAAATGACTTTGATAGAGGAGCGTAATAGGGGAAATCGTCTTTTCCCCACACAGTGCCAAAGAATGATGTTATGGACAGGGGAATCGGACAGCTGGCAGAGGAGTTCCTGGAGCTGGTTTATCCCCCGGGCTATAACCCAGGTGCAAAGAGCCAACAGAAGAGGAAGCTCAGTGAGTACTGCGGCAAGGGGAGCAAATTAAACGTTGTGTCAGTAAATGCTTCGCGTGAGATACAAGTGAGCCACATGGACACGGAAATCTCTGCTCAATTCTCTCAGAACTGAACCAGCTGGTCGCCAAAAGAAACAAAGAATTGCATTTTTTTAGCGCCTTTCCTCAGGACATTGTAAAACACTACAGTCAGCGAACTGTAGTGGCCGCTGCAATTTATTACAACCCTGTTAGGAACATTTATAGAGAATTAACTGACCATAATTACCTGACAGAACTACGCCACTAGATTTCAACTTTTTCAAATAAAAACAAACTTTATTGTATTTTAGAGTTAAACAAAGCACTATTAACTCAACACCGCAGTTTATCATTCCTCATGCCTGTGAACTCAGTTCAACTTTGTGCTCCCTGCCCAAGAATTCCCCTCTCCGTGGCAAGAATATTGAAGGTGCATTCACTTCTGTAGAAACCAGCCCGTGAGGTATGCCACAGCCCTCCAGAATTCACTTTATCGTTCCTCCCTGTTAGTTATTTCCTGAGGAAAGATTTTATGGGGATCCTGCCCATTGCTTTTTGGCAAAGCAACCTTCCAACCTTTATTTAACATCACACGACTGTGGAGGTTCAGCTCCTTGTTCTGGTGGCTGGCAGTTACCCAACTTGCTCCTCAGAGTTTCCAAACAATTCTGTTGACTGCTTTCGGCCTCAGGGTTCTGGGGTGGACCACTGTAGATAATCCAGGGAACAAATAGCGGTTTTATTATACAGGGCAGATGCAAGAATATCAAATTTCAAAGAGCAGCAATTAAAGATTATCAGTCGGGCTCGCAATGCGGCCCATTTACGCCTGCTAGAAATTACATGTATTCATATGGAGGGACCTGTCCTCTACAGGCAAAAGGAACATGTCCAGGCACTGCCTTTTTTAATTAAATGGAAGCATGGGAAGGGGGGGTCAATAGTTCCCTGGCGCACCCACCATGGCAATACCTCAACCAATCAAAATCGATATGCTGACCAATCAGCACCCTTTTTTTCGTGGAGTATAAATTTTTACTCCCTTTGAAATTTGGCATTCTTGTGCCTGTCCTGATGAGTGCAAGATGAAAAGCTTCGACAGCACGCCTCTGTTTTTGCAGCGGTATTCAAATCCAGAGGGAAAATGTGGGTTCAAATGCCCACCATGACTGTCTGAGAATTCTAAGCTAGTGTTTGTTTTTTAAAAGCTTGATCAATAAAAAGTAGCTCCCGGTAAAAGTGACCCCAAAGCCTGTCAAATTGTCAGAAAAATCCAACGACCGAGCTCATGTCTATTATGGAAGGGGGTGGCACGGCGGCACAGTGGTTAGCACCGCTGCCTCACAGCGCCAGGGACCCGGGTTCGATTCCCGACTTGGGTCACTCTCTGTGCAGAGTCTGCACGTTCTCCCCGTGTCTGCGTGGGTTTCCTCCGGGTACTCCGGTTTCCTCCTACAGTCCCGAAAGACGTGCTGGTTAGGGTGCATTGGCCGTGCTAAATTCTCCCTCAGTGTTACCCGAACAGGCGCTGGAGTGTGGCAACTAGGGGATTTTCACAGTAACTTCATTGCAGTGTTCATGTCAGCCTACTTGTGACGAATAAATAAACTTTAAACTTGCTGTCTTTACCAGCCTGTCCTACTGGTGATTCCAGTCCCAATGAGGCTGACAGCTGAACGTTCTCTGAATTAACTTGGCAAGTCCCACACAAAACTGCCCTATTCATGGCAACTAAATGCCAGCGATGCCCGCTCCTCCAGAATGATTATTGTTTTACTGTCCCTTATAAACAATGAACAGGTGTAAAGTAAATTTAAAAGTAAAGTTTATTTATTAGTGTCGCAAGTAAGACTTACATTGACACCGCAATGAAGTTACTGTGAAATTCCCCTAGTTGCCACACTCCGGCGCCTGTTCGTGTACGCTGGGGGAGAATTTAGCACGGCCAATGCATCTAACCAGCATGTCTTTCTGACTGTGGGAGGAAACCGGAGAAACCCCGGAGGAAACCCACGCAGACACGGGGAGAACGTGCAGACTCCACACAGACAGTGACCCGAGCCATAATTAACTGAAGTGGAATTGCACGGTGCTGTTTCTTATTAGCCGAATATTCAAGAGTGGGGCCATTGTTTGTCTTCGGTACTTCGGAGATTTGTCACGGTGACTGTCTGAAGAATGAACTGCTGTTCTCTGTGATCAGGCGACGCAGCCGGGGGAGCCGAGAAGAAGCCAAACGTGGAGGTGTCGCTGGGGAAGGAGGAGGTCAGGCAGTACCTGCGGAGCGGGACGCTGGGCAAGCTGACCGTGCCGGTGCTCAAGGAGGTCTGTAAACAGTACGGGCTGAGGGGCAGCAAGAAGCAGGAGCTGATCGACGCCATCACCGGTCACTTCGCTGAGAACTGACCGCGGTGGAATTCAGGCCATGGCCTGGGGGGGAGCGGGGGGAGGGCGGGGGGGTGGGGTGCGGGTCGTGTACGAGCAGCGGAGACTGTCGGGTTTAGCTGGGGAAAAGACCCAACTGGCCTTCCCAAATGAATCAAAACATCACAGGAACCTTCAAACTGTGACCCCACCGCCCCCAACCCGCCCACCCCCCCTTCAGGGCAGAAAGAGGCCATTCCGCCCATCGAGTCTGCACCGACAACAATCCCACCCAGGTCCTATCCCCATAACCCCACATATTTACCCTGCTAGTCCCCCTGACACTAAGGGGCAATTTAGCACGGCCAATCCACCTACTCCATGCATCTTTGGAGTGTGGGAGGAAACCGGAGCACCCAGAGGAAACCCACGCAGACACGGGGAGAATGTGCAAACTCCACACAGACAGTGACCCAAGCCGGGAATCGAACTCGGGTCCCTGGCACTGTGAGGCAGCAGTGCTAACCACTGTGCCATCCTGGCATTTATCTAGCATATCTGAGGGAGGGGGTGATTCTCTCCAGGCTCAGCCAGTATTAATTTATTGCACTCTCACTGTGGGACTGGAGTCTGCTGACAGAACCCTGCTCCAGGGTTGGTGCACATTAGGCTGGCACTGCAGGGCGATACCAGGCGGATGCTGCATTGTCAATGGTGCCATTCCCCCAATGGAACATCAATTCTGACCATTGTCTGGTTTCAGGGCAGCATCGAGATCTATGATTCAAACACAGTCACCCAGTGGCACACTGGTTGGCACTGCTGCCCCACAGCGCCAGGGACCCGGGTTCGATTCCCGACTTGGGTCACTCTCTGTGCAGAGTCTGCACGTTCTCCCCGTGTCTGCGTGGGTTGCCTCCGGGTACTCCGGTTTCCTCCTACAGTCCCGAAAGACGTGCTGGTTAGGGTGCATTGGCCGTGCTAAATTCTCCCTCAGTGTTACCCGAACAGGCGCTGGAGTGTGGCGACTAGGGGATTTTCACAGTAACTTCATTGCAGTGTTAATGTCAGCCTACTTGTGACTAATAAATAAACTTTAAACTTGCTGTCTTTACCAGCCTGTCCTCCTGGTGATTCCAGTCCCAATGAGGCTGACAGCTGAGCGTTCTCTGAATTAACTTGGCAAGTCCCACACAAAACTGCCCTATTCATGGCAACTAAAGAAGGGCAATAAATGCCAGCGATGCCCGCTCCTCCAGAATGATCATTGTTTTACTGTCCCTTATAGAACATAGAACAGTACAGCACAGAACAGGCCCTTCGGCCCATGATGTTGTGCCGAGCTTTATCTGAAACCAAGATCAAGCTATCCCACTCCCTATCATCCTGGTGTGCTCCATGTGCCTATCCAATAACCGCTTAAATGTTCCTAAAGTGTCCGACTCTACTATCACTGCAGGCAGTCCATTCCACACCCCAACCACTCTCTGAGTAAAGAACCTACCTCGGACATCCTTCCTATATCTCCCACCATGAACCCTATAGTTATGCCCCCTTATAATAGCTCCATCCACCCGAGGAAATAGTCTTTGAACGTTCACTCTATCTATCCCCTTCATCATGTTATAAACCTCTATTAAGTCTCCCCTCAGCCTCCTCCGCTCCAGAGAGAACAGCCCTAGCTCCCTCAACCTTTCCTCATAAGACCTACCCTCCAAACCAGGCAGCATCCTGGTAAATCTCCTCTGCACTCTTTCCAGCGCTTCCACATCCTTCTTATAGTGAGGTGACCAGAACTGCACACAATATTCCAAATGTAATTCCAAATTATAAACAATGAACAGGTGTAAAGTAAATTTAAAAGTAAAGTTTATTTATTAGTGTCGCAAGTAAGACTTACATTAACACTGCAATGAAGTTACTGTGAAAATCCCCTAGTTGCCACACTCCGGCGCCTGTTCGGGTAACACTGAGGGGGAATTTAGCACGGCCAATGCATCCTAACCAGCACATCTTTCGGACTGTGGGTGGAAACCGGAGCACCCGGAGGAAACCCACGCAGACACGGGGAGAACATGCAGACTCCACACAGACAGTGACCCGAGCCATAATTAACTGAAGTGGAATTGCACGGTGCTGTTTCTTATTAGCCGAATATTCAAGAGTGGGGCCATTGTTTGTCTTCGGTACTTCGGAGATTTGTCACGGTGACTGTCTGAAGAATGAACTGCTGTTCTCTGTGATCAGGCGACGCAGCCGGGGGAGCCGAGAAGAGGCCAAACGTGGAGGTGTCGCTGGGGAAGGAGGAGGTCAGGCAGTACCTGCGGAGCGGGACGCTGGGCAAGCTGACCGTGCCGGTGCTCAAGGAGGTCTGTAAACAGTACGGGCTGAGGGGCAGCAAGAAGCAGGAGCTGATCGACGCCATCACCGGTCACTTCGCTGAGAACTGACCGCGGTGGAATTCAGGCCATGGCCTGGGGGGGAGCGGGGGGGGTGGGGGGGGGGGGGGGTGGGGGGGGGGGGGTGGGGGGGGCTGCGGGTCGTGTACGAGCAGCGGAGACTGCCGGGTTTAGCTGGGGAAAAGACCCAACTGGCCTTCCCAACTGAATCAAAACATCACAGGAACCTTCAAACTGTGACTCCACCGCCCCCAACCACCCCCCCTCCCACCCCGCCCCCAACATCCCCCCCCCCCAACCCCCACCCCCACCGCAGCGAGCAGCCAGTATCCAAATCAGCTCTGATCCAAATATAACAGAACCAGGACTTGCTCTGACTCCATGATTCCGACCATCTGCGTAATGAGGAGAGCCCAGACTCTCCTTCCGAGGCCTCCAGGATATACAGGCCACCTCGCTGACAAGGAACTCAGAAATCTGCCCCCGGGATATTTTTGTACCTGTTGAATTTGTCACAAGTTTATTTTATACTTTGTGTTTTACAGGCCACCTGTAACCTACTCACCTCCAACAAAACCCAGTCCTGGGAAAGTCACTGCCACGTCTGAATATTATTTTCCTCCCTGTTATTTTTACCGGGGGGTTGGTGAGGAAGCCCCGGACTTGGTTATGGCAGAAAGGTACCTGTTAACAACCAGCTGGCACCGCCCAAGGGTAGTATACTGACCCTTGGCTGCGCTCTTTACACTTGTAGTTCTAGTGAGTGGAGAGAGAAATAGGCAGCACGGAGCTGCAAAGGTTAACCTAAACATGCAAGATCCATGTGCGGGCTGGGTGGATTGGCCATACTAAATAGCGCCTTAGTGTCAGGGGGATTAGCAGGGTAAATATGTGGGGTAACGGGGATAGGGCTTGGGTGGGATTGTAGTCAGTGCAGACTCGATGGGCCGAATGGCCTCTTTCTGCCCTGAAGGGATTCTATGATTTTTTTTAACAACGGTACAAAGTAATAACGAGGTTTTGGGACCTCGCTTTGATGGGAACAGTTACCGTATCAGATCAATAATCTCTCGCTGGAAACAGAGGCAGGCCATTCAGCCCCTCGAGCCTGTTCTGGGTGAAGGCAGTTAGGGTTGCTCTGAGGTGAAAAGTTCAAATCAAATACAAACCATCTCTTCTCGCATTTCCCTCGCACGCTAACCAACCTCCAATCCTGATTTTGGCTGTCTGTATTTTTATATAAGTGACAAGATTAAAGAGTTTACTGGGGATGATTTTTTGGGGGTACTTCCTGCCTGTTTTGTTGCCGCTCCTGTGTGTTTTTCTTCTCGAAACTCTATGGCTGGAATTTTCCCGTTCCGCCCGGCACGGGAATCGGAGCGGGCGAGGGGCGGAACGCGAAAAGGTGCGTTGACCTCGGGTGGGATTTTACGGTTTCAGGACGAGTGAGTCTGTAAAATCCCGCCCTTTCTTATTTACTTCCTCTCTCGGACCTCAGAGTCCTGAGATTCCACATCACCATCTCCAGACCACCACCATTGCTCACTCAGTGTTTAATTGAACCATACTCTAAACATTTTTTTGTAGCTTCCCCAGAGCTCCATCATAGTTGCCTTGAGTCCCACAGCATCACTCTCAGAGCCCCATCGCAGCTGCTTCACAGCATCACTGCAACTCCCTCGCAGCACCCCTGCAGCTCCCTCGCAGCACCCCTGCAGCTCCCTCACGGCACCGCCTGCAGCTTCCTCGCAGCACCGCCTGCAGCTCCCTCGCAGCACCGCCTGCAGCCTTCTCGCAGCACCGACTGCAGCTCCCTCGCAGCACCACTGCAGCTTCCTCACAGCAACACTGCAGCTCCCTCACAGCACCACTGCAGCTCCCTCACAGCACCACTGCAGCTCCCTCAGCACCACTGCAGCTCCCTCGCAGCACCTCTGCAGCTCCATGTCAGCACCACTGCAGCTCCCTCTCAGCACCACTGCAGCTCCCTCTCAGCACCACTGCAGCTCCCTCATGGCACTGCCTGCAGCTGATTCACAGCACCACTGCAGCTCCCTCGCAGCACATCTGCAGCTCCCTCACGGCACCACCTGCAGCTCCCTCGCAGCACCCCTGCAGCTCCCTCACGGCACCACCTGCAGCTCCCTCGCAGCACCTCTGCAGCTCCCTCACGGCACCACCTGCAGCTCCCTCGCAGCACCTCTGCAGCTTCCTCCTTCTAGTTCCATAGTAATGATGTTCACCTCCTATATTGAGGAAAGACATGCAGCCGCTGGTGATTATACCCGAGCAACGAGTCTGGCTCCCAGGAGGAAATCTTCCATTGATATGTTTCTAAGATAACTGTTTAAAGAAGCGGTTGTGTACGGGTCAGGACTTCATAATATCAAGAAGTTAAAATAATTCACTGTTTTGTTGAAGTAAAATATTTGAGAATCTGTTTCTGTTTTTCTGATACGGCTATTGTTGGGAAATTGGGATTACCCAGCGGCAGCTGGATTCAGTGTCATGACAGTGAGGGGCAAACTCCGCCCAGTGTGATTCTGAAGCTCCATTATCACGAGAATCATAGAATCCCTACAGTGCAGAAGGCCATTCGGCCCATCGAGTCTGCACCGACAACAATCCCACCCAGGTCCTATCCCCGTAACCCCACATATTTACCCTGCTAGTCCCCCTGACACTAAGGGCAATTTAGCACGGCCAATCCACCTACCCCATACATCTTTGGAGTGTGGGAGGAAACCGGAGCACCCGGAGGAAGCCCACGCAGACACGGGGAGAATGTGCAAACTCCACACAGACAGTGACCCAAGCCGGGAATCGAACTCGGGTCCCTGGCGCTGTGAGGCAGCAGTGCCAACCACCATGCCATCGTGGCATTTATCTGGCATATCTGAGGGAGGGGGTGATTCTCTCCAGGCTCAGCCAGTATTAATTTATCGCACTCTCACTTTGGGACTGGAGTCTGCTGACAGAACCCTGCTCCAGGGTTTGGGCACATTAGGCTGGCACTGCAGGGCGATACCAAGGGGTATGCTGCATTGTCAATGGTGCCATTCCCCCAGTGGAACATCAATTCTGACCATTGTCTGGTTTCAGGGCAGCATCGAGATCTATGATTCAAACACAGTCACCCAGTGGCACACTGGTTGGCACTGCTGCCCCACAGCGCCAGGGACCCGGGTTCAATTCCCAGCCAGGGTTACTGTGTGGAGTTTGCACATTCTCACCATGTCTGCATGGGTTTCCTCCCACAGTCCAAAGGTCTGCGTGTTAGGTGGATTGGCCATGCTAAATTGTCCCTTAGTTCAGGGGGATTGGCTAGGGTAAATACATGGGGTTATGGGGATAGGGCCTGGATGGGATTGTGGTTGACTCAATGGGCCAAATGGCCTCCTTCTGCATTGTAGGGTTTCTATGATTCATACCCACTGCTGTAAGGAACTTTGAGTGCGACAAAGATGTTAACAGCAAGGAAAAATTGTAGAAAAATGGAGATTTATTAAGCATCAAGGATGTTAAATAAGATGGGCAGTAATTGACACAGGTTTATGTGCCCCTGTTTTAGCTTTGGACAACAGCACACACAAAAACCTGGACTGCTTTTCATGGAGTCGTAGAATCCCTACAGTGCTGAGGGAGGCCATTCCGCCCCCGCCCCCGAGCTTGGACCACAGTGTTTAAACTTATACAGACGTGCTCTCTGACAACGCATAATTAATTGTCAGGCGTGATATTCTCAGTGTCCTACCCAACAGTCCGCCCTCTGCCAACTCCAAAATAAAACTGATTGGTCACTGATACATCTGTGCACAAAATAACGACCATATTCATTTTTATTTATTGATGGGATGTGGGTGTCGCTGGCTAGACTAGCATTTATTGCCCATCCCTAGTTGCCCTTGAGAAGGTGGTGGTGAGCTGCCTTCTTGAATCGCTGCAGTCCCTGTAATGTAGGTACACCTAAAGTGCTGTGAGGGAGGGAGTTTCAGGGTTTGACCCAATGACAGTTAAGGAATGGTGATAGAGTGCAAGTTTGGATGGTGTGTGGTTTGAAGGGGAACTTGCAGGTGGTGATGTTCCCGGGTATCTGCTGTTATCCTAGCTGATTTTGATTTAATTTATTATTGTCACATTATTAGTATACAGTGAAAAGTATTGTTTTTTGCACGCTATACAGACAAAGCATACTGTTCATAGAGAAGGAAAGGAGAAAGTGCAGAATGTAGTGTTACAGTCATAGCTAGGGTGTAGAGAAAGATCAACTTAATGCAAGGTAGGTCCATTCAAAAGTCTGATGGCAGCAGGGAAGAAGCTGTTCTTGAGTCGGTTGGAACGTGACCTCAGACTTTTGTATCTTTTTCCCGAAGGAGAAAGGTGGAAGAGAGAATGTCTGGGGCGTGTGGAGTCCTTAATTATGCTGGCTGCTTTTCCAAGGCAGCGGGAAATGTAGACGGAGTCAATGGATGGGAGGCTGGTTTGCATGATGGACTGGGCTACATTCACAACCCTTTGTAGTTACTTGCGGTCTTGGACAGAGCAGGAGCCATACCAAGCTGTGATACAACCAGAAAGAATGCTTTCTATGGTGCATCTGTAAAGGTTGGTGAGAGTCGTAGCTGACATGCCAAATTTCCTTAGTTTTCTGAGAAAGTAGAGGCGTTGGTGGGGCTTTCTTAACTATAGTGTCGGCATGGGGGGACCAGGACAGGTTGTTGGTGATCTGGACACCTAAAAAATCCGCATTGATGTAGACAGGGGCATGTTCTCCTTTATGCTTCCTGAAGTCGATGACAACCTCCTTCGTTTTGTTGACTTTGAGGGAGAGATTATTGTTGCCGCACCAGTTCACCAGATTCTCTATCTCATTCCTGTACTCTGTCTCGTCATTGTTTGAGATCCGACCCACTATGGTGGTTTCATCAGCAAATTTGAAAATCGAGTTGGAGAGGAATTTGGCCGCACAGTCATAGGTGCATAAGGAGTATAGTAGGGGGCTGAGAACACAGTCTAGTGGGGCACCGGTGTTGAGGATGATCGTGGAGGAGGTGTTATTGCCTATCCTTACTGATTGTGGGCTGTAGGAAGTTCAGGATCCAGTCACAGAGGGAGAAGCTGAGGCCCAGACCACGGAGTTTGGAGATGAGTTTTGTGGGAATAATGGTGTTGGAGGCTGAGCTTTAGTCGATAAATAGGAGTCTGACACAGGTGTCCTTGTTATCTAGGTGTTTCAGGGTTGAGTGCAGGGCCAGGGAGATGGCGTCTGCTGTGGACCTGTTGCAGCGATAGGCAAACTGTAGTGGATCCAGTCAATGGAGTGTCAGTCAAGCGGCTTGCTTTGAGTCCTGAATGGTGACAGGCTTTGAGGAATCGGGAGCTGAGTTCATCGCCACAGCGACTGACCTGCTTTTGTAGATGCAGAACGTGGCTGGTCCAGTTAGGTTTCTAGTCATTAGTGACCCCCTCGTGATAATAATGGAGCATTCAGCAATGGTAATATTTGAATGTCAAGGGAAGCAGCTGAGATTCTCTCTCATTGGGAATGGTCACTGGTGCTGGTGATGCAAGTGTTACTGTTAGATTTGCCTCCATGTCCCTTTTCCAGTCTTGTCCATTACTTGGTGCCCCTCAGTGACACCATCTGAAGACATGATGCCAGGCTCCACAATATGCTGATGACATCCAAGTCTACCTCATCACCCCCTCTCGTAACCCCTCCATGGTGTTATCGGACTGAACAACAAAGAACAGTACAGCAAAGGAACAGGCCCTTCAGCCCTCCAAGCCTTCGCCAATCACTTTTACCGATCTAACCAACCGCTTATATCCCTCTATTCCCCGTTTGTTAATGTGTCTATCAAGATAAGTTCAATAAAAAAAGTCTGGAATTAAGAATCTACTGATGACCATGAAACTAGAGTCATAGAGGTTTACAGCATGGAAACAGGCCCTTCGGCCCAACTTGTCCATGCCGGGCCACACTTGGAATACTGTGTGCAATTCTGGTCACCCTATTATAGAAAGGATATTATTAAACTAGAAAGAGTGCAGAAAAGATTGACTAGGATGCTACCGGGACTTGATGGATTGAGTTATAAGGAGAGGCTGGATAGACTGGAAATTTTTTCTCTGGGGCGAAGGAGGCTGAGAGTGATCTTATTAGAGGTCTATAAAATAATGAGGGGCACAGATCAGCTAGTTAGTCAATATCTTTTCCCAAAGGTAGGGGAGTCTAAAACTAGAGGACATAGGTTTAAGGTGAGAGGGGAGAGATACAAAAGTGCCCAGAGGGGCAATTTTTTCACACAGAGGGTGGTGAGTGTCTGGAACGAGCTGCCAGAGGTAGTAGTAGTGGCAGGTACAATTTTATCTTTTAAAAAGCATTTGGACAGTTACATAAATTTTACGTTAGGAACAAAAGAGTTGTCAGGGAGAAAATCGGACCTCTCAGGGACAAAGGAGGGGAATTATGCTTAGAACCCAAGGGAATAGGGGAGATCCTAAATGAATACTTTGCATCGGTATTCACGAAGGAGAGGGGCGTGTTAACCGGGAGTGTCTCGGAGGGAGGTGTTGACCCGTTAGAGAAAATCTCCATTACGAGAGAGGAAGTGTTAGGTTTTTTAGGGAACATTAAAACTGACAAAGCCCCAGGGCCTGATGGCATCTATCCTCGACTGCTCAGGGAGACGAGACAGGAAATTGCTGGGCCTCTGACGGAAATCTTTGTCGCTTCTTTGGACACGGGTGAGGTCCCTGAGGATTGGAGGATAGCGAATGTGGTCCCGTTGTTTAAGAAGGGTAGCAGGGATAACCCAGGAAATTATAGGCCGGTGAGCTTGACGTCCGTGGTAGGGAAGTTGTTGGAGAGGATTCTTAGAGACAGGATGTATGTGCATTTAGAACGGAACAATCTCATTAGTGACAGACAGCATGGTTTTGTAAGAGGGAGGTCGTGCCTTACAAATTTGGTGGAGTTTTTTGAGGAAGTGACAAAAACGGTTGATGAAGGAAGGGCCGTGGATGTCGTCTATATGGATTTCAGTAAGGCATTTGACAAAGTCCCACATGGCAGGTTGGTTAAGAAGGTTAAGGCTCATGGGATACAAGGAGAAGTGGCTCGATGGGTGGAGAACTGGCTTGGCCATAGGAGACAGAGGGTAGTGGTCGAAGGGTCTTTTTCCGGCTGGAGGTCTGTGACCAGTGGTGTTCCGCAGGGCTCTGTACTGGGACCTCTGCTATTTGTGATATATATAAATGATTTGGAAGAAGGTGTAACTGGTGTAATCAGTAAGTTTGCGGATGACACAAAGATGGCTGGAATTGCGGATAGCGAAGAGCATTGTCGGGCAATACAGCAGGATATAGATAGGCTGGAAAATTGGGCGGAGAGGTGGCAGATGGAATTTAATCCGGATAAATGCGAAGTGATGCATTTTGGAAGAAATAATGTAGGGAGGAGTTATGCAATAAATGGCAGAGTCATCAGGAGTATAGAAACACAGAGGGACCTAGGTGTGCAAGTCCACAAATCCTTGAAGGTGGCAACACAGGTGGAGAAGGTGGTGAAGAAGGCATATGGTATGCTTGCCTTTATAGGACGGGGTATAGAGTATAAAAGCTGGAGTCTGATGATGCAGCTGTATAGAACGCTGGTTAGGCCGCATTTGGAGTACTGCGTCCAGTTCTGGTCGCCGCACTACCAGAAGGACGTGGAGGCATTGGAGAGAGTGCAGAGAAGGTTTACCAGGATGTTGCCTGGTATGGAGGGTCTTAGCTATGAGGAGAGATTGGGTAGACTGGGGTTGTTCTCCTTGGAAAGACGGAGAATGAGGGGAGATCTAATAGAGGTATACAAGATTATGAAGGGTATAGATAGGGTGAACAGTGGGAAGCTTTTTCCCAGGTCGGAGGTGACGATCACGAGGGGTCACGGGCTCAAGCTGAGAGGGGCGAAGTATAACTCAGACATCAGAGGGACGTTTTTTACACAGAGGGTGGTGGGGGCCTGGAATGCGCTGCCAAGTAGGGTGGTGGAGGCAGGCACGCTGACACCGTTTAAGACTTACCTGGATAGTCACATGAGCAGCCTGGGAATGGAGGGATACAAACGATTGGTCTAGTTGGACCAAGGAGCGGCACAGGCTTGGAGGGCCGAAGGCCTGTTTCCTGTGCTGTACTGTTCTTTGTTCTTTGTTCTTTGAAGGGGGGGAGGTTTAACACAGATATCAGAAGGACATATTTCACACAGAGGGTCGTGGGGGCCTGGAATGTGTTGCCGGGCAAGGTGGTGGAGGCGGACACACTGGGAACGTTTAAGACTTATCTAGACAGCTATATGACCGGAGTGGGAATGGAGGGATACAAAAGAGTGGTCTAGTTTGGACCAGGGAGCGGCGCGGGCTAATTGTTCCTTGTTTCTCGTTTCAAGGCTTCATTCTCTGATCATCTTGCTGGTGCCAGTACAGAGCGAGACTGCGGATAGTTGGGAACCTGTCTCGGGGGCAGGGAATTCATATGGTGTTCATGGAAGTGGAAATGACTAGGGTTGGGAAGCATTTTCCGATCAGGGCCATTGTGATCTCCTGGACTCGTTTCGATCGCCTCAGGGGGTCGGAGAGGAATTTCCCAGATTTTTTTTTTCCCCATATTGGCCCTGGGGTTTTTCACTCTGGGTTTTCGCCTCTCCCTGGGGATCACATGGTCTGGAATAGGGGGGTGGGGGTGAGTTAATAGGTTGTAATGAACAAAGCATCGTAGCTGTGAGGGACAGCTCGGTGGATAGGATATTGGTATGTAGATAGGCTGGAAAATTGGGCGGGGATCCTGGATTCAGGATTCAATCCTGGACCGGGGAGCGGCGCGGGCTTGGAGGGCCGAAGGGCCTGTTCCTGTGCTGTATTGTTCTTTGTTCTTTATAGGTACGATGGGTATAGAGGGATATGGGCCAAATGCAGGCAATTGGGATTAGCTTTGGGTTTTTTTTAAAAAAAGGGCAGCATGGACAAATTGGGCCGAAGGGCCTGTTTCCATGCTGTAAACCTCTATGACTCTAGTCCCAATTGCTTGCATTTGGCCCATATCCCTCGATACCCATCTTACCCATGTAACTGTCTAAATGCTTATTAAAAGACAAAATTGTACCCACATCTACTACTATCTCTGGCAGCTTGTTCCAGACACTCACCACCCTCTGTGAAAAAATTGCCCCTCTGGACACTTTTGTATCTCTCCCCTCTCACCTTAAACCAGTGGTTCCCAAACGTTTTTCACTGGGCCGCATTTTCGGAATAAAAATTTGCTCGCGCCACACAGAATTTGTTATTGATAAGAAATACATCCAAAAACAAAAAAAAAACAACTCCGAGCAGTGCTTGATTCATAACATAGAACACAACTACTTTATAATATGATCATGGGACATCCAGAAAGTATAAAACAATGCTTGTTTAAACCATGTTTAACTGTTTCTTTGATTGTCCTTGAATCTTCCCACCACTCTTGCCATCCTCTCTCGCCACACCCTTTGGGAACCACTGCTTAAACCTATGCCCTATAGTTTTAGACCCCCCTACCTTTGGGAAAAGATATTGACTATCTAGCTGATCTGTGCCCCTCATTATTTTATAGACCTCTATAAGATCACACCTAAGTCACCTACGCTCCAGAGGAGAAAGTCCCAGTCGATCCAGCCTCTCCTTGTAACTCGCCAATTGTTGGAAAAACCCATCTGGTTCACTAATGTCCCTTTAGGGAAGGAAATCTGTCGCCCTTACCCGGTCTGGCCTACATGTGACTCCAGAGCCGCAGCTGGGGACGGGCAATAAATGCTGGCAGCCAGTGACACCCGGGTCCCACAAATTAATGAAAAAAAAAGCACAACCTTGTGTGATTTATTTTGTTGTGATGTGTTGGTACAAAGGCCCCAAATAAGCCCCAGTGTCAGGGTTGAAAAGGGCTCCCTCCAATCCTTTATTATTGTCACAAGTAGGCTTACATTAATACTGCAATGGAGTTACTGTGAAAATCCCCTAGTCGCCACACTCCGGTGCCTGTTCGGGTACACTGAGGGAGAATTTAGCACGGCCAATGCACCCTAACCAGCATGTCTTTCGGTCTGTGGGAGGAAACCGGAGCACCCAGACGAAACACACACAGACACGGGGAGAATGTGCAAACTCCACACAGACAGTGGCCCAAGCCGGGAATCGAACCCGGGTCCCGGGTGCTGTGAGGTAGCAGTGCTAACCACTGTGCCACTGTGCCGCCCCCAAAAATAAGCCAAATTTCAAAAGTCAATCCCCTCATGGTCTGTATCATCCTGGGGAATTGCCCTGGACTAACGCCATAACCTGGTGTTCTGTCTGTGGGAGGGTGCCTGGAACTGAACTCCATGAGGTGTGGCCAGCGTTCTGTGTGAGCGCTGTCGTAATTTCGTGCCCCGGATGGCGCACTCCAAATCCATGAACTTGACCCTGACAACTGCGGATACACACCTCACCATGGTTCAGTTACTGCTCCTGCTAAACATTAGGCTGTATGATTGACTGAAGAATTAAATCCTTTTACAGGAGTCAGTGCCTTCAAGCTGAGTCGTGCTATCGAGGCTGTCGGCGGAAACTTACGGTAATCATTTCTCTTCCCAAAACTGCACTTTGATACATTGTGAAATGACCAATTGGGTTCTGCTCCTGGTGCAGTTGCTGAATGCACCACGTGTTGTGTTGTTAAACTATAAACACGAGTGGGGTGGCTCTGGGGAGGGTGGTTAAAACTGATCTCTGTGCTGCCCATTATTCAGCCTTTACGAGGCCTCTTAAACTCCCAAGATGGTGTCAGTGACATGTGTACACTTGCAATGGAAAGAATGCAGGACACCATTTTTGTAAAGGTATTAGTATCTAGGGGCAGCGAGGTGGCACAGTGGTTAGCCCTGCCACCTCACAGTGCCAGGGACCCGGGTTCAATTCCCAGCTTGGGTCACTATCTGTGTGGAGTCTGCACGTTCTCCCCGTGACTGTGTGGGTTTCCTCCGGGTGCTCTGGTTTCCTCTCACAGTCCAAAAGATGTACTAGTTAGGGTGCATTGGCCGTGCTAAATTCTCCCTCAGGTAAAGAAGTTAAAATATTGAGAGATATGGGAGCTAGTCTGTCTCCAATAGTAAGAGATGAAAATATTTGCACTCCTGAAATATTGCCCGAGAGAGTGGTAATCTGTGGAATAAATGGAGAGAGGAGTATGTCCCCTGTGTAAGATAAGGCTAGAAAGTCCAATCAAGACTGGGTAAGTGATAGTGGGAGTGATGGAAAACTTGGCTATTCCAGGAATACAGTTTATCCTTGGAAATGATATCGCTGGTTCACAGGAGGGACTGATGCTCATTGTAGTGGAAAAGCCAAAAGAAAACCAGGGAACTGAGGAGTTAAAAGAAAAATACCCTGGAATTTTTCCAGATCGTGTGGTGACAAGATCCCACAGCCATTAGTTAAAACTGGAGTGGGAGAACAAAAGAGGAAGATGAAGGAATTGAGGTCCAGCTAGCTGACACTCTGATGAGATGGTAAAGGAAAGACCTAAGCAGGTAGAGGATCAGGCAGAGGTGTCTAGCTCTAAAAGATTAATGGAGTTATAACAAAAAAATGAGGTGATAAAAATGAGGCTCATAAAGCCGACTCGGAAAAGGAATCAGAGTGTATTCTAGAATGCTATTACCTTAATAGTAAAATCTTAAGGTGAAAATAGAGACCTTGGCAAGTTAGTGCAGATGAGAAATAGGCAGAAGTTCACCAGATTGTGTTGCTGGTAGAATACAGACAGGAAGTATTGCGGGTAGCACAAGAGTTATCCGTAGGAGGTCATCTAGGGGTGAGGAAGACTCAGGCTAAGATACAGAAGCATTTCTATTGGTCTGGACTACATAAAGATGTGATTGAATCTTGCCGTACCTGTCATACGTATCAGATGGTAGGAAAACCACAGGCAGTGATAAAACCAGCACCTTTGATGCCACTTCTCGCATTTGAAGAACCTTTTACACGGGTTATCATTGATTGTTTAGGTCCCCTCTCTAAAACCAGAAGTGGGAACCAGTATTTTTTTAACCGTAATGAATGTGTCTACCAGGTTTCCAGACGCAATTCCATTATGGAATGTCAAGGCAAAAAAGGTTGTGGGGGATTTGCTTGCTTTCTTTACCCGTTATGGATTTCCCAGGGAGATTCAGTCAAACGAAGGGTCCAATTTTACTGCTAAATTATTTAAGAGAGGCAAGGACTGATTAGGGACAGTCAGCATGGCTTTGTGAGTGGAAAATCATGTCTCACAGATTTGATTGAGTGTTTTTGAAGGGGTAACCAGGAAGGTCGATGAGGGCAGTGCAGTTGATGTAGTCTACATGGACTTTAGCAAGGCCTTTGACAAGGTATCGCACGGTAGGTTGTTGCATAAGGTTAAATCTCACGGGATCCAGGGTGAGGTAGCTAAATGGATACAAAATTGGCTTGATGACAGAAGCGAGAGGGTGGTTGTCGAGGGTTGTTTTTCAAACTGGAGACCTGTGACCAGCGGTGTGCCTCAGGGATCGGTGTTGGGTCCACTGTTATTTGTCATTAATAAACGTGGGCAATTGGGATTAGCTTAGGGGTTTAAAATAGCATTAATTCAAAAACTCTGCTTCCACCACCATTTCAAGAGAGACTTCCAAAGACACTGAACCCCCAGAGAGAAAATGTTTCACCTTTTCTCCATTTTAAACGGGTGACCACTTACTTTTTAACAGTGAGTCTCTAGTTCTACGTTCTCCCACAAGAGGAAACATCCTCTCCACATCCACCCTGTCAACACCCCCTCAGGATCTTATCTGTTTCAATCAAGTCGCCTCTTATTCTTCGAAACTCCAGCGGATACAAGGTTCACCTCTCCAAACCTTGCTCAAAACACCACCCACCCATTCCTGGTATTAGTCCAGTAAACATTCTCCGAACTGTTTCCAATGCATTTACATCCTTCCTTAAATAAATAAACAAGAGGAAACATTCTCCCACTATCAAAAACTTTTCATAATTTTAAAGATCCTATTAGTGATGGTATGGATCATCGCTTATCCCGCCACCAGCGTCACAGATTGTTGGTTCGTTTATCTCATTGCCATTTATGGGAGCTTGCTGTGCACATGACACGTTCCTCCCTGTTTCAGAACAGTGACCATGCCTTCCCTGGCTGTGAGGTTGGTAGGGACGGCCTGAGGTCCTCAGTAATCAGGAGTTATGTTGAGCCGAGAGTGAGACTGCGGGCGGCAATGCAACTGAATACCAGGAGATGGCAGAGGCGGACAAGGCTAGTTTGAGGATGGAATTGCAAGGCCAGGAGCTGGGGGGAGATACAATCCTGACAGTAAAATGCTTCAGCGGAACTGAAGAAAGAAAGAGGACCTTTTAACTGTTAACATATTTGCTCACTTAACTCTCCATTTCTGATATAATCTCTCTCTAACCCACTTTGAATCATAGAATCCCTACAGTGCAGAAGGCGGCCATTCATCCCATCGAGTCTTCACTGACAACAATCCCACCCAAGCCCTATCCCCGTAACCCCATGCATTTACCCTAGCTAATCCCCCTGACACTAAGGGTCAATTTAGCATGCTTAATCCACCTTACTTGCACTTCTTTGGAGTGTGGGAGGAAACCGGAGCATCCGGAGGAAACCCATGCCGACATGGGGAGAACGTGCAAACTCCACACAGACAGTGTCCCAAGGCCAGAATTGAACCCGGGTCTCTGGAACTATGAGGCAGCAGTGCTAACCACTGTGCCACCATGCCGCCCTTCGGTACGCTGAGGTTGGGAGTGTGTTAATCTTATTTGAATGGCAGCTTCAGTGCAGCTTGTCTTTCATTCTCAATAAACACATGTACCATTTCCTGGAATCCTTTGCAGTGTAATTAAGAATGTGCATTTTGTTGCGTTAAATCCTGTTTCCATTTGTTCATTCTGCTCCAGATAGTTTTGAGTGCAGTTGCTAACTGTGGTGATTAACACTCAGTAAGCTTGCAATTATTGGTGCTGGGGAAATGGGAAACTTTCCCCGTTTCAAATACCCAGAGTACTGACTGGGGGGAATGGAGGGGCAATCTCACTCACTCGATTTGGGGGTGCTTCAGGGGGCTCACACTCTTAACTCCATTTCGGTCGGCTGTGGTTTCAGTCCCACTCCAGAGGCTTGGGTGCAAAAGGCGAGATTGGAGCTGCTGCATCTTGGACGAGACAGTAAAGGGAGGCCATGTATCTGCCCTCTCAGGTGGCATTCTCTTTGGAAGAGTCATCCGGGGGACTTCCAGCCAAGCCCTGAACCAACATCGCTAAAACCTGGTCATCTGCTGGCTGTTTTGTGGGATCTTGCCATGCCCAAATGAGTGACTGTCTTCCCTACATTATAATAGTGGCTACACTTCAAAGGTACGTTGCTGATGGTGGGTGTCCTGATGTTATGAAAGGTGTTGTGTAAAGATACACCTTACAGTGTTATTCCAACCCTGTCTTGGGTCAGGGAGAAGCGAGGTGAAGATGTTCTAAAGATATTGATGACCCACCATTCTTCCCCACTGAGATATTCAATCAGGCGGCACGGCAGCACAGTGGTTAGCACTGCTGCCTCACAGTGCCAGGGACCCGAGTTCGATTCTCGGCTTGGGTGACTGTCTGTGTGGAGTCTGCATGTTCTCCCCGTGTCTGCGTGGGTTTCCTCCGGGTGCTCTGGTTTTCTCCCACATCTGAAAGACGTGCTGCTTCGGTGCATTGGCCGTGCTAAATTCTCCCTCAGTGTACCCGAACGGGTGCCAGAGTGTGGTGACTCGGGGATTTTCACAGTAACTTCATTGCAGTGTTAATGTAAGCACGCTTGTGACACTAATAAATAAACATTAAACAGATTTTAGGACAACAGACCGATGCTCTTTCTCTCCTCTTAGAGGTGCTGACCTGTGCTCCGGTCACAAGTGTTGGCAACAATTGGTTCCTTGCTGAAAGTGTGGTTTTTATGAGTGAGGTCAGACAGCGGGCCCTATTTTACCATTTTGATTCTCAGTGCTGGACGGGGGGGGACTTGAAACTGGGAGTGTTTCAGATCTGACTTTTAGACCCATTCTCAGGCGCCTCCATACACACTCTGCCTGCAAAAATATCAGTGATTCCGAATTGCGCTGTAGAAGTCTGTGGGTGGGGCTCAATGCGCCTGAAACCCTGCAACTCCGATCAGTGCTTCCAACTGCGCATGCGCAGTAAAAAAAACGTGATAGAATGCCCCTCCCCACCACACCCCTCCTGGGCCGGATAATGCCTCCCCTGGCGGTCCTAATCGTGGCCATTTTCGGGCCTTGGTAAAGGGGGAACCGGCACAAAGGCAGGCGTGGTTTGCGCTACTTGCCTCACGCCTGACTTTACCAAGTTTTCGCAACGGGCGAAAACGGGCGCAACGCGATGGTAGAATCGGGCCCAGCATGTATTGCCAGGCAATTTGACTGTGAGAGGTATCGCAGTCTGGCCCTGTGCATACCCAACACACACTCTCGCTGTTAGTTAGAGACTGCTGGCTGATTTTATTTACTGCTCCCTGAGCCAGAGGTTCCTGAGGGTAGATGTGTGTAACTGAGCGAATCAGAATCGTCACGACACAGAAAGGGACCATTGAGTTAGTGCCAGCTCTCTGTCGAACAATCCAGTCAGTCCCACTCCCCCGCTCTATCCCCGTCTCCCCACAAGTTTATCTTCCCCCAAGTGCCCATCCAATTTCCTTTTGAAATCTTTCATTATATCTGATTTCACCCCGTTCCTCATTTTACTCCCTGCACACCTTGCCCGAAACCTCATCTCTGTCTCCTTCAGTCCTTGTACCCTCAGCTAACGGCAATAGCTTTTCTTTGTCCACTTGATCTAAACCTTGTACACCCTTGGCAAATCTCCTCTCAATCTCCTTCACTCCAACGAGAACAACCCCAACTTCTCCAACCTAACCCTGTAGCTAAAATCCTCCCCATCCCTGGCACCATTCTGATAAATCTCCCTCTTCACTGTCACAAGGACCCTCACACCCTTCCTAAAGCGACCAGAACTCAGTGCAGTCTTCTAATTGGTGCTTAACCCAAGCTTTATACAGGTTCAGCATAACTTCCCTACTTTTGTCCTCAGTGCCTCGAATAATGAAGCCCAAGATGCTTTGCGAACCGCTCTCAATCTGTCCAGCCACCTTGAAAGATGCACATGAACCCACAAGTGTCTCTGTCCCTGCTCACTCTCCGGATTTCTGCCATTAAGGAATATCCAAAAAATCTCTTCTTTCCAATACAACTTCTATTTGTTCCTTCCACCTTCCTCCCTGGTTCTGTATGTGCTTAAAAACAGTTCATCATCAACAACTTCTTGTTCTATATATAGAATTACATCAAATGTACGAGATCCTGTGGCACAGTGGGTTGGTGTCCCTGCCTCTGATCCAGAAGCTCCGGGTTCGAGTCCCACCCCAGGACTTGATGTCCAAGGAAGGTGAGTTCATAATGCGGCCAAACAGGTTGAGAATCAGCCTGCAAAATCCTTCCAAACGCACGCCAATGTCAGGTGGTGAGAGTGGGAGAGATTCCTGGTCAGACATGTGATGGAAAGAATGTTGGAGCCTCGACCGTCACTGACCATAGCTCCAGACTACAACACGCATGGAAAAGTGCAGGTTACCAAGGCAACTCGGACTCTCTGAGTGAACTGTAACATGAAGTCTACAGCCATTCAGCCAAACGAGGTTGTGCTAGTTTGTAAGTTCCACACAAGTTACTGCCCACTCTGCTTCCTCTCCGCTTCTCAACGTACCCTTTCTCTCTCAGGTGGTTTATCCAGCTTCCCTGTTTTAAATGAATTTATGGAAGGCTCCTGATCTGGAACATTGGGCCGGAAATTCATCGTGCAGGCGAGAATTGGGAGTTGAGTATTTTCTCTCCATCCCTGTAGTGCCCCTCCGCGGGATATCCATCTGCCTGAGACAGAAATGGAGGTAGTGGATGCTAAGGTGGCATTCACAGAGACATTAGCCCAGTTCTGAAGACCATTGTAAAGCAGCCCCCCCCCCCTCACCCCTCTCACCACCCTGCACCACCTTGAGTGCCCTCACCCACACACTCAGTGATCACTTTACATACATACAGTCATAGAGACATAGAGTTTTACTGCACAGAAATAGGCCCTTTGGCTCATTGTTTCCACGCTGGCCATCAAACACTTATCTATTCTAATCCTATTTTCCAGCACTTGATTTGTAGCCTTGCATTCTATGGTGTTTCGTGTGCTCATCTAAATGCTTCTTCTGAGGGTTCCTGCCTTTACCACCCTTTCAGGCAGTCAGCTCTAAATTCCCACCAGCCTCTGGGTGAAAAAGCTTTTCCTCACATCTCTTTTAAACAACCTGCCCCTTAACTTAAATCTATGCCCTGGTTATTGATGATGTGGAGATGTCGGCGTTGGACTGGGGTAAACACAGTAAGGAGTCTAACAACACCAGTTTAAAGTCCAACAGGTTTATTTGGTAGCAAACGCCACTAGCTTTCGGAGCGCTGCTCCTTCGTCAGGTGAGTGGGAGATCTCCTCACAAACAGGGCATATAAAGACTCAAGCTCAATTTACAGAATAATGGTTGGAATGTGAGTCTTTACAGGTAATCTTAAAGGTACAGACATTGTGAGTGGAGAGAGCGTTAAGCACAGGTTAAAGAGATGTGTATTGTCTCCAGACAGGACAGTTAGTGAGATTTTGCAAGTCATGGGGGTTACAGGTAGTGTGACATGAACCCAGGATCCCGGTTGAGGTCGTCCTCATGTGTGTGGAACGTGGCTATCACTCTCTGCTCAGCGACTCTGCGTTGTCGTGAAGGCCATCTTGGAGAGCGCTTACCCGAAGATCAGAGGCTGAATGCCCGTGACCGCTGAAGTGTTCCCCAACAGGAAGAGAACACTCTTGCCTGGTGAAGTGGACCTCTTCACTGCACAGGACCTTCAACTGATGCTTTACACTAGATACATCGATGACATTTTCTTCCTTTAGACTCATGGTGAACAATCACTGAAACAACTATATGATGACATCAACAAGTTCCATCCCACCATCAAACTCACCATAGACTACTCTCCAGAATCGGTTGCATTCTTGGACATACGCATCTCCATCAAGGACGGTCACCTCAGCACTTCACTGTACCGCAAGGCCACAGATAACCTCACGATGCTCCACTTCTCCAGCTTCCACCCTAAACACGTTAACGAAGCCATCCCCTATGGACAAGCCCTCCGTATACACAGGATCTGCTCAGATGAGGAGGATCGCAACAGACACCTCCAGACGCTGAAAGATGCCCTCATAAGAACAGGATATGGCGCTTGACTCATCGATCGATAGTTCCAACGCGCCACAGTGAAAAATCGCACCAACCTCCTCAGAAGACAAACACGGGACACGGCAGACAAAGTACCCTTCATCGTCCAGTACTTCCCCGGAGCGGAGAAGCTATGACATCTTCTTCAGAGCCTTCAACATGTCATTGATGAAGACAAACATCTCACCAAGGCCATCCCCACACCCCTACTTCTTGCCTTCAAACAACCGCACAACCACAAACAGACCATTGTCCGCAGCAAACTACCCAGCCTTCAGGAGAACAGTGACCACGACACCACACAACCCTGCCACAGCAACCTCTGCAAGACGTGCCGGATCATCGACATGAATGCCATCATCTCACGTGAGAGCACCATCCACCAGGTACACGGTACATACTCTTGCAACTCAGCCAACGTTGTCTTCCTGATACACTGCAGGAAAGGATGTCCCGAGGCATGGTACACTGGGGAGACCATGCAGACGCTACGACAACGGATGAATGAACACCGCTCAACAATCATCAGGCAAGAGTGTTCTCTTCCTGTTGGGGAACACTTCAGCAGTCACGGGCATTCGGCCTCTGATTTCCGGGTAAGCGTTCTCCAAGGCAGCCTTCACGACATGCGACAGCGCAGAGTCTCTGAGCAGAGACTGATAGCCAAGTTCCGCACACATGAGGACGGCCTCAACCGGGATCTTGGGTTCATGTCACACTATCTGTAATCCACGACTTGCCTGGGCTTGCAAAATCTCACTAACTGTCCTGTCTGGAGACAATACACATCTCTTTAACCTGTGCTTAACCCTCTCTCCACTCACATTGTCTGTATCTTTGAGACTTGATTACCTGTAAAGACTCGCATTCCAACCATTATTTTGTAAATTGAGTTTGTGCCTTTATATGCCCTGTTTGTGAACAGAACTCCCACTCACCTGATGAAGGAGCAGCGCTCCGAAAGCTAGTGGCTTTTGCTACCAAATAAACCTGTTGGACTTTAACCTGGTGTTGTGAGACTTCTTACTGCACTCTTAAAGCGCCATATTCTCCTCTTAAAGGGACAGCTCCCTCCAGGGGAACACATTTCAATAACTGCTGCTTTAATACTAACTTATATTTCTTCTCCCATTGCTCTTCTCTGTTGTATATCATTCCAAACATTTAAAATCCAGATGTGTAATTTAAAAGAGACTTATATTGGGCACATTTCCCAACACCAAGTCTCACTTTCCACCGAGGAGGAGCCATTCGGTCCCTCGAGTCTGTTCCATCATTCAGCTAATTCATGACTGATCTGGGTCACCTACCTTGAATCTGTTAATACCCTTTGCCTGGAGAAAATTAATCAGCCACAGTGAGGCCAGCACTGGATGAGGCTGGGAGCTGTACATCTCCCTTTGGAACGCTCCACCCCACTGTGGACTGTGGATGCTCACTCGATGAGCATAGTCCAGGCAGAAATCAATAGAACTTTGGGTGCCAAAGGAGATGGGGATAATGCAGGGAGGTGGAGTTGAGGTAGATGATTAGTCATGATCTTATTGAATGGCAGGACAGGCTTGAGGGGCCGAATGGTCTACACTAGCTCCGATTGAGAGAGCTGTATGCCCTTGAAGAAGTGAAACCAATCAAGGCACTGTTTTGTTTTTAAATCTGTTTCAGTCCAAAGTGACTGAATTATTCTGCCACCTTGTCTCTGTCACTTCTCTGGGCTAATCCCATGATCCAGGAATGTCTCCTTTGGTTAATGTTGTCCCTTGTACTTCTACCTGACAGGGGAGTTGGCACTTCCTCCACAGCCGATATGGCGGATTGGCAGTCACACTTTCGGAATGAAGATGAGGAGGATCCAGAGGAGGCAGAGGAAAACGAAGGTAGGTCAAATGTGAACCCTCGGTTTACAACGGCACGGTGGCACAGTGGTTAGCACTGCTGCCTCACAGCGCCAGGGACCCGGGTTCAATTCCCGGCTTTGGTCACTGTCTGTGTAGAGTTTGCACATTCCCCCCGTGTCTGTGTGGGTTTCCTCTGGGTCCTCTGGTTTCCTCCCACAGTCCAAAGATGTGCGAGTTAGATGTATTGTCCATGCTCAATTGCACCTCAGTGTCAGGGGGGCTAGCTAAGGTAATTGCATGGGGATAGGGCCTGGTGGGATTGTGGTCAGAGCAGACTTGATAGAACAAGGAATTCTCTGCCCACTGAGGTGGTGGAGGCTACCTCGCTGAATATGTTTAAAGCGCGGATGGATGGGTTCCTGATCGGTAAGGGAATTAAGGGTTATGGGGATCAGGCGGGTAAGTGGTACTGATCCACGTCAGATCAGCCATGATCTTATTGAATGGCGGGGCAGGCTCGAGGGGCTAGATGGCCTACTCCTGCTCCTATTTCTTATGTTCTAACATAGAACAGTACAGCACAGAACAGGCCCTTCGGCCCACGATGTTGTGCCGAGCTTTATCTGAAACCAAGATCAAGCTATCCCACTCCCTATCATCCTGGTGTGCTCCATGTGTCTATCCAATAACCGCTTAAATGTTCCTAAAGTGTCTGACTCCACTCTCACTGCAGGCCATTCCACACCCCAACCACTCTCTGAGTAAAGAACCTACCTCGGACATCCTTCCTATATCTCCCACCATGAACCCTATATTTATGCCCCCTTGTAATAGCTCCATCCACCCGAGGAAATAGTCTTTGAACGTTCACTCTATCTATCCCCTTCATCATTTTATAAACCTCTATTAAGTCTCCCCTCAACCTCCTCCACTCCAGAGAGAACAGCCCTAGCTCCCTCAACCTTTCCTCATAAGACCTACCCTCCAAACCAGGCAGCTTCCTGGTAAATCTCCTTTGCACACTTTCCAGCGCTTCCACATCCTTCTTATAGTGAGGTGACCAGAACTGCACACAATATTCCAAATGTGGTCTCACC
Organism: Mustelus asterias; assembly: GCF_964213995.1. Classification (NCBI taxonomy): domain Eukaryota; kingdom Metazoa; phylum Chordata; class Chondrichthyes; order Carcharhiniformes; family Triakidae; genus Mustelus; species Mustelus asterias. Next base: position 72,364 of record NW_027591056.1, read on the forward strand.
AAGGTCCTGTACAGTTGCAGCATAACCCCACGGCTCTTAAACCCCTGTTAATAAAAGCTAACACACTGTAGGCCTTCTTCACAGCTCTATCCACTTGAGAGGCAACCTTCAGAGATCTGTGGATATGGACCCCAAGATCTCTCTGTTCCTCCACAGTCTTCAGAACCCGACCCTTGACCTGATGGGCCAAATGGCCTCCTTCTGCACTGTAGGATTCTACGATTCTAACATGCTGTACACCTCTCGATAATAAGAACATTCGAGGCTGATGAGACGGGTTTTTGATAGGAGAGGGAAACAGGCAGGGAAGTGGAGTTAAGGCCACAATCAAATCAGCCGTGATCTTAATGAATGGTGGAGCATTCCTGTTCCTGTTTATTATGTTTAAGTACAACACACTGCGCACGTTTTGATAATTCTAACCCTGACCTGAAACCATAGCCTCAATGAGTGACAGAACAGTACTCACCAGTGCTTCCCCCAGATGTTATATAGGGTGGCACAGTAGTTAGCACTACTCCCTCACAGCACCAGGGATCCGTGTTTGACTCTCGGCTTGGGTGACTATGCGGAGTCTGCACATTCTCCCCGTGTCTGTGTGGGTTTCCTCCAGGTGCTCCAGTTTCCTCCGGAAAGATGTGCTGGTTAGGTGCATTGGTCCTCTGGTTCTTGATCCTTCCACCAATGGGAACAGTTTCTCCCTCTTGACTCTGTCCAGATTCCTCGTGATTTTGAACTTTTCCAAGGAAAACAGTTCCAACTTCTCCAATCTATCCACATAACTGAAGTCCCTCATCCCTGGAACCACCTGGACCTTTTCTGAAACCGTCATATCTTTCCTAAATTGCAATCTCCAGAATTGGACGCAATACTCCAGTTGATGCTGGACCAGTGTTTTGTAAAAATTCATTTTCACTCCCTTGCTGTTGTACTCTGTGCTGTTATTTATAAAGTCCAAGATCCCATGTGCCTTTTTATCCACTTTCTCAACTTGTCCTGCCACCTTCAGTGATTTATGCACATATACACCCAGGTCTCTCTGCTCCAGCACCCACTTTAGAATTGTTTGTTTTATTTTATATTGTGTCCTATGCATTCTTCCTACCAAAATGAATCAGAAAGAGGCTATTCGGCCCATCGAGTCTGCACCGACCACAATCCCACCCAGGCCCTACCCCCATATCCCTACATATTTACCCACTAATCCCTCTAACCTACGCATCTCAGGACACTAAGGGCAATTTTTAGCATGGCCAATCAACCTAACCCGCACATCTTTGGACTGTGGGAGGAAACCGGAGCACCCGGAGGAAACCCACGCAGACACGAGGAGAATGTGCAAACTCCACACAGACCGTGACCCAAGCCGGGAATCGAACCCAGGTCCCTGGAGCTGTGAAGCAGCAGTGCTAACCACTGTGCTATCGTGCCGAATCATTTCGCGTTTCTCAGCATTACATTTAATCTGATACTTGTCCATTCCATCAGCCCCGTCTTTGTCCTCTTCAAGTTGAACACTATCTCCCTGACAGTTCACAGTACTTCCAAGTCTTTCTTAATTCAATTTTTGCAAACACATTTCCAGCTTCATGACAGGTGGCACCGTGAAGGTATTCCTCCCATGTGACTCAGCCACAACTTCAGAAAGATCTGAATCCTTTCTCTCTCCACAGACACTGCCAGACCTGCTGAATTTTTCCAGCATTTTCCATTTTTATTTCAGATTTCCAGCATCCCCAGTTATTTGATTTTATGAGATGAGTAAAACGCTATCATTAAGAAACCCACCAACGCCTCTATTTTCTGAGGAGACTAAGGAAATACAACTGGAAGAATGCTTTCGATGATGCATCTGTAGAAGTTGGTGAGAGTCGTATGTCCGCCACGACTCTCACCAACTTTTACAGATGCAAGATAGAAAGCATTCTTTCTGGTTGTATCACAGCTTGGTGTGGCTCCTGCTCTGCCCAAGACTGCAAGGAACTACAAAAGGTCGTGAAGGTAGCCCAATCCATCACACAAACCAGCCTCCCATCCATTGACTCTGTCTACACTTCCTGCTGCCTTGGCAAAGCAGCCAGCACAATCAAGGACCCCACACACCCTGGACATTCTCTCTTCCACCTACCAGGATGTTGCCTGGTATGGAGGGTCTTAGCTATGAGGAGAGATTGGGTAGACTGGGGTTGTTCTCCTTGGAAAGACGGAGAATGAGGGGAGATCTAATAGAGGTATACAAGATTATGAAGGGTATAGATAGGGTGAACAGTGGGAAGCTTTTTCCCAGGTCGGAGGTGACGATCACGAGGGGTCACGGGCTCAAGCTGAGAGGGGCGAGGTATAACTCAGACATCAGAGGGACGTTTTTTACACAGAGGGTGGTGGGGGCCTGGAATGTGCTGCCAAGTAGGGTGGTGGAGGCAGGCACGCTGACATCGTTTAAGACTTACCTGGATAGTCACATGAGCAGCCTGGGAATGGAGGGATACAAACGATTGGTCTAGTTGGACCAAGGAGCGGCACAGGCTTGGAGGGCCGAAGGGCCTGTTTCCTGTGCTGTACTGTTCTTTGTTCTTTGTTCTTTGTTCTTCCGTCGGGAAAAAGATGCAAAAGTCTGAGATCATGTACCAACCGACTCAAAAACAGTTTCTTAGAATCATAGAATCCTACAGTGCAGGAGGAGGCCATTTGGCCCATCGAGTCTGCACCGCCAACTATCCCACCCAGGCCCTATCCCCATAACCCCACATATTTACCTTGCTAATCCCCCTGACACTAAGGGACAATTTAGCATAGCCGATCAACCTAACCTGCACATCATTGGAGTGTGGGAGGAAACCGGAGCACCCGGAGGAAACCCACGGGGAGAACGGGCAAACTCCACACAGACAGTGACCGGAGGCTGGAATTGAACCCGGGTCCCTGGCGCTGTGAAGCAGTAGTGCTAACCACTGTGCCACCGTGCACCCCTGCTACCATCAGACTTTTGAATGGACCTACCTCGCATTAAGTTGATCTTTCTCTACACCCTAGCTATGATTGTAACACTACATTCTGCACTCTCTCATTTCCTTCTCTATAAATGGTATGTGCGCAAGAAACAATACTTTTCACTGTATACTAATCCATGTGACAATAAATCAAATCAAACCAGAGTGACACCCCCCCACCCTCCACCCCTGCAGTCTTTCCGGGGCCTTCTCTGAGTGATGTCACTGCAGTTCTAGCAGGTCGTTTAGAAGGTCGTTGAGCCACAGCTATCAATTTTTTTTTACAAAAGAGAATGTATTACATCCACTCACAGAGATGTCCAGATGTTACAAACACCATAAATCCCTCCTAATACAAAGAAGCGTGTAGTGGTTGGAGAATGAGCACAAGCTGCGATTACTCAGTTTTGTCACTGGCCGCTCTTTTCTATCAGTTAAGGTTGTGACGTGTTGATTTATGTTTCAGAGGACGTTCGATACGCAGGCAGGGACAGCTTAGTCTTCCTCATTGATGCCTCGGAGGCCATGTTTGAAATGAATGGTGAGGCCACTTCAGCATTCGACATGACTATTCAGGTAAGAGGAGACCAGTGACAGTGCTGTAGGTGACAGTCGTTAAGTATGTTCAGGGCTGAGGTAGACAGATTTTTAATCAGTCAGGGAATCGAGGGTCTTGGGGATAAGGCGGGAAAGTGGAGTTGAGGATTATCACATCAGATCAGTCATGATCTCATTGAATGGTGGAACAGACTCGATGGGCTGAATGGCCTCCTTCTGTTCCTATGCCTGATACTCTAATGGTCCTATAAAACCAGATGTCTGTCTCTCCCTCACATCTCTGAGAGACACACACACACAGTCCCTCTTCTTGAAAACATTCAAGGCACATTTTTACCTCAAAAAAGGTTTTTGAAATTTGTCCTGATGTTTTTCAAAAATACTGCGAAGAAAATCTACCGTACAAAAGGGACGGCACGGTGGCACAGTGGTTGGCACGGTGGCACAGTGGTTGGCACGGTGGCACAGTGGTTAGCACTGCTGCTTCACAGCGCCAGGGACCCAGGTTCGATTCCCGGCTTGGGTCACTGTCTGTGTGGAGTTCTCCCCGTGTCTGCGTGTGCTGAGTGTTTTAAGAACATAAGAAATAGGAGCAGGAGTAGGCCATCTAGCCCCTCGAGCCTGCCCCGCCATTCAATAAGATCATGGCCGATCTGATCATGGTTTAGTTCCACTTACCCGCCCGCTCCCCATAACCCTTAATTCCCTTATTGATCAGAAATCTATCTACCTGTGACTTTAAACATATTTAACAAGGTAGCCTCCACTGCTTCAATGGGCAGAGATTCCCTACCCTCTGAGAGAAGAAGTTCCTCCTCAACTCTGTCCTAAACTGACTCCCCCTTATTTTGAGGCTGTGTTCTTGTTTCCTTTCTAAGTGGAAAGAATCTCTCTGCCTCTACCCTGTCGAGCCCCTTCATTATCTTATATGTCTCTATTAGATCTCCCCTCAGCCTTCTAAACTCCAACGGGTACAGGCCCAATCTACCCAATCTCTCCTCATAAACTCACCCCCTCATCTCCGGTATCAACCTGGTCAACCTTCTCTGTACTCCCTCCAAGGCCAATACATCCTTCCGCAAAGGTCGGTTGATAGTGCTGCTGACTGATTAGACTCTCTCTACTTGCAGTGTGTCCACAGGGTTTACACCAGTAAGATTATTAGCAGCGACCGTGACCTTCTGGCTGTCGCGTTCTTCGGGACTCAGAAGCACAAGAACTCTGTTGACTTCAAGCATGTTTATGTCCTCCACGACTTGGACACACCAGGCAAGTTTATCCCCCAGATCTGGAGCAAGTCTGTTTAAACTCGGTGTGGGGTATGTCCCTCCCTTGGGACTCTGCTCTGTGCAAATTGTGGTGTAGGTACGCAGCTGGGAGCAGTAAAGTGACAATAACCAGGCAATCTGATTCAGTGATGTTGATTGAGAAGTAACTATTGGCCGGAATACTGGGAATACACTTCAGAAGTATTGACTGTAAAGCGTTTTGGGACATCTGGGATTGGGAAAGGCGCTATATCAATGCATTTGGTGCCTTTCGGTTGCACTTTTCACATTTACCCACCGTCTTCTCATTGGATCACTGATATGAAGAGCAGGCAACAGGCATGATGGACTGAATGGCCTCCTCATCATCGAATCCTACAGTGCAGAAAGAGGCCATTCGAGTCAACACTGACAACAATCCCAGGCCCTATCCCTGCAACCCCATGTCTTTACCCTGCTAATCCCCTGACACTAAGGGTTAATTTAGCATGGCCATTCCATCTAACTACGTCTTTCAGACTGTGGGGGGAAACCAGAGCACCCAGAAGAAACCCACGGGGAGATCATGCAGACTCCACACAGACAGTGACCGAAGTCGGGAATCGAACCCGGGCCCCTGGCGCAGTGAGACGGCAGTGCTATCCACTGTGCCACCCGTGCCATCATGTATGTAAAATTCTATATTTCCTTGATCCCACTTCCTTTGTCCCTCTGTCCAGTTGGGTTAACATCCTTTCTGCCTCAGCCACAAAACTTGAAAATAAATTTCACATGTTTACAACTCACAATTCTCCAGGACTTGTCTGGACCACAGGAACGGAATGAATATTCTGCAAATAAGAATAGTCTATTTGAAACTCCAGATTTAACGCCCATTCTTGGACCTAATTGCTAATTACCGCAATCTCAGCCGGTCCAGAGCCACTAAGCGGACAGCTCAAGTCCAGATGAGATTCTGTTTCCGTGGAGCAGAACATGTGTCTCCTCGAGCCCACTTCCACTGGAGGTGTGGGGAACTCTGGCTGGCACCATTTTGCAGAACGGCTCAGACTGAGGTTCAAAACGCACAAGTTTTGGATGCATTGTTTTGAGGTCCTGGTGGAATAGAAATATTGTGGTTACAAATGCAGGTCAGATGCTGGGAACTCTGCGGGGAGTAACTCACCTTCTGACTCCCCCAATATCTGTCCACCATCTACAGGGTACAAGTCAGGAGTGTAATGGAATACTCCCCACTTGCCCGGATGAGTCCGGCTCCAACTTCACGCAAGAAACACGACACCATCCAGGACAAAGTGGTCCACTTGATTGGCATCACATCTACCACCTTCAACACTCTCACTCTCCTCCACCGAGTGGCAGCCGTGTGTACCATCTGTAAGATGCTCTGCAGCAACTCACCTAAGGCTCCTTCAACAGGATAAAGTAGACGTGGAGCGGATGCTTCTGCCGGTGGGGCATTCTAGGACGAGAGGTCATAGTCTTAAGATAAGGGGCAGCAAATTTAAAACAGAGTTGAGGAGAAACTACTTCTCCCAAAGGCTTGTGAAACTCTGGAATTCGCTGCCCCAAAGTGCGGCAGATGCTGGAACAGTGAGTAAAATTAAGGAGGAGTTAGACAGATTTTTTAATTGGGAATGGGTTGAAAGGTTATGGGGAGAAGGCAGGAAAATGGGGATGAGGAGCATATCAGCCATGATTGAATGGCGGAGCAGACCCGATGGGCCAAATGGCCTAATTCTGCTCCTATATCTTATCAACTTATGAACAGCACCTTCCAAACCCATGACTTCTACCATCTAGAAGGAAAAAAGCAGCACATATCTTGGAACTCCGCCACCTGCAAGTTCCTCTCCAAGCCACTCACCATCCTGACTTGGAAATATATCGGCTGTTCCTTCACTGTCACTGGGTCAAAATCCTGGAAGTCCCTCCCTAACAGCACTGTGGGTGTACCTACACCACAGGGACTGCAGCGGTTCAAGATGGCGGCTCACCACCTACTTTCTTGAGGGCAATAAGAGATGGTCTAGCCAGCAACACCCACATCCTATAAAAGAAAAATTAAAAAGCCAAGAGGAGGAGGAGAGTTCTAGCCCCAGGATCCTTAAGTTTGAAAGTGTAAGAGCAGGTTTCTGAGGCCTCTGTCCCTAATAGGTCATCATCCTGTATCGATGTAAAAAGAACATGGGCCATTCCCTGTTTTTTATTCATTTGTGGGACACGGGCGTCGCTGGCTGGGCCAGCATTTATTGCCCATCCCTAGTTGCCCTTGGAGGGCAGTTGAGAGCCAACCACAGGCGGTTCTGTGGGAGTGAACGAGAATCCAGGATGGTAGTCTGCCTCCCTGGTGCCGGGGTACTGGATGTCTCCGAGAGGGTAGGAAGCATATTTAAAAAGGAAGGTAGTCAAACGGATGTGATTATACACATTGGTGAAAATGATGTAGGTAGGAAGAGCAGGGGGGTCATACGAGAGAAATTCAGGGAGTTGGGTGCTAGGCTAAAAAGTAAGGCCTCCAGGGTAGCAATCTCTGGACTGCTCCCGGTGTCTAGTGCAAGTGAGGCTCGGAACAGGGAGATTCTACAGTTGAACGCGTGGCTAAAGGACTGGTGCAAGAGGGAGGGTTTTTAATTCATAGATGACTGGGAAATCTTCAAGTCAGGATGGCAACTGTACAGAAAGGATGGGTTACACCTTAACTGGAAGGGAGCAAATATCCTGGCTGGGAGTTTTGCTGGAGTGTTTCGGCAGGATTTAAACTAGTGTGGCAGGGGGGTGGGGAACAAAACAGTAGGTCAGTAAATACTGAGGCTGGGGTTGAGCTGGGGGCCAGGGCAAGGCTAGCTAAGAAGAGGAGCACTCTGGAGGAGGATGACCTGAGTGGGCCTGGAGGTCTGGAGTGCATCTGCTTCAATGCGAGGAGCGTAACGGGTAAAACAGACGAACTTAGGGCCTTAATGCTTATGCGGAATTTGGATGTGGTTGCGGTGACGGAAACTTGGTTAAAAGAAGGACAGGACTGGCAGCTGAATATTCCGGGGTATAAGTATTTTAGGCGAGACAGAGGAGGGGCTAAAAAAGGTGGGGGAGTAGCGATATTAGTTAAGGAGCATATTACCGCGGTGCAGAGGGTAGACAACTTAGAGGGGTCATGTACTGAGTCGCTGTGGGTGGAACTCAGAAACAGGAAGGGTGCAGTCACTATGCTGGGGGGTACTACAGACCACCCAACAGCCCACGGGAAGTGGAGGAAAGGATATGTCAGGAGATTCTGGATAGGTGCAGAAAAAATAGGGTTGTTGTAGTGGGGGACTTTAATTTCCCTGGCACAGACTGGAAAGTGCTTAGAGCTGGGGGTCCGGACGGGGAGGAATTTGTAAAATGCGTACTGGAAGGTTCTTTGGAACAGTATGTAGATAGCCCGACTAGAGAGGGGGCTATACTGGACCTAGTTCTGGGAAATGAGCCCGGTCAGGTCGTCAAAGTTTCGGTAGGGGAACATGTGGCAAATAGTGACCACAACTCTGTTAACTTTAGGATAGTAATGGACAAGGATGAGTGCTGTCCTACGGACAGGGTACTAAATTGGGGGAAGGCTAACTATAGCCGGATTAGGCAGGAATTGGTGGATGTTGATTGGGAGAGGATGTTCGAGGGTAAGTCCGCGTCTGGCATGTGGGAGTCTTTTAAGGAACTATTGATAAGGCTGCAGGATAGGCATGTGCCTGTAAAAAGGAAAGATAGGAAAGGTAGGATTCGAGAGCCGTGGATAACCAGGGGAATTGAGGATCTGATTAAAATGAAAAGGGAGGCGTACGTTAAGTCCAGGCAACAGAAGACAGATGGAGCTCTGGAGGAATACAGAGAGAGTAGGAAAGAACTCAAACGGGGAGTTAGAAGGGCAAAAAGAGGTCACGAGATGTTCTTGGCAGGCAGGATTAAGGAGAATCCTAAGGCATTCTATTCATACGTTCGGAACAAAAGAGTTGTCAGGGAGAAAATCGGACCTCTCAGGGACAGAGGAGGGGAATTATGCTTAGAACCCAAGGGAATAGGGGAGATCCTAAATGTATACTTTGCATTGGTATTCACGAAGGAGAGGGGCGTGTTAACCGGGAGTGTCTCGGAGGGAGGTGTTGACCCGTTAGAGAAAATCTCCATTACAAGAGAGGAAGTGTTAGGTTTTTTAGGGAACATTAAAACTGACAAAGCCCCAGGGCCTGATGGCATCTATCCTCGACTGCTCAGGGAGACGAGAGATGAAATTGCTGGGCCTCTGACAGAAATCTTTGTCGCTTCTTTGGACACGGGTGAGGTCCCTGAGGATTGGAGGATAGCGAATGTGGTCCCGTTGTTTAAGAAGGGTAGCAGGAAATTATAGGCCGGTGAGCTTGACGTCCGTGGTAGGGAAGTTGTTGGAGAGGATTCTTAGAGACAGGATGTATGTGCATGTAGAACGGAACAATCTCATTAGTGACAGACAGCATGGTTTTGTAAGAGGGAGGTCGTGCCTTACAAATTTGGTGGAGTTTTTTGAGGAAGTGACAAAAACGGTTGATGAAGGAAGGGCCGTGGATGTCGTCTATATGGATTTCAGTAAGGCATTTGACAAAGTCCCACATGGCAGGTTGGTTAAGAAGGTTAAGGCTCATGGGATACAAGGAGAAGTGGCTAGATGGGTGGAGAACTGGCTTGGCCATAGGAGACAGAGGGTAGTGGTCGAAGGGTCTTTTTCCGGCTGGAGGTCTGTGACCAGTGGTGTTCCGCAGGGCTCTGTACTGGGACCTCTGCTATTTGTGATATATATAAATGATTTGGAAGAAGGTGTAACTGGTGTAATCAGCAAGTTTGCGGATGACATGAAGATGGCTGGACTTGCGGATAGCGAAGAGCATTGTCGGGCAATACAGCAGGATATAGATAGGCTGGAAAATTGGGCGGAGAGGTGGCAGATGGAGTTTAATCCAGATAAATGCGACGTGATGCGTTTTGGAAGAAATAATGTCGGGAGGAGTTATACAATAAATGGCAGAGCCATCAGGAGTATAGAAACACAGAGGGACCTAGGTGTGCAAGTCCACAAATCCTTGAAGGTGGCAACACAGGTGGAGAAGGTGGTGAAGAAGGCATATGGTATGATTGCCTTTATAGGACGGGGTATAGAGTATAAAAGCTGGAGTCTGATGATGCAGCTGTATAGAACGCCGGTTAGGCCACATTTGGAGTACTGCGTCCAGTTCTGGTCACCGCACTACCAGAAGGACGTGGAGGCGTTAGAGAGAGTGCAGAGAAGGTTTACCAGGATGTTGCCTGGTATGGAGGGTCTTAGCTATGAGGAGAGATTGGGTAAACTGGGGTTGTTCTCCCTGGAAAGACGGAGAATGAGGGGGGATCTAATAGAGGTGTACAAGATTATGAAGAGTATAGATAGGGTGAACAGTGGGAAGCTTTTTCCCAGGTCGGAGGTGACGATCACGAGGGGTCACGGGCTCAAGGTGAGAGGGGCGAAGTATAACTCAGATATCAGAGGGACGTTTTTTACACAGAGGGTGGTGGGGGACTGGAATGCGCTGCCAAGTAGGGTGGTGGAGGCAGGCACGCTGACATCGTTTAAGACTTACCTGGATAGTCACATGAGCAGCCTGGGAATGGAGGGATACAAACGATTGGTCTAGTTGGACCAAGGAGCGGCGCAGGCCTGGAGGGCCGAAGGGCCTGTTTCCTGTGCTGTACTGTTCTTTGTTCTTTGTTCACATTGCTGTGGCTCTGGAGTCACATGTAGGCCAGACCAGGTAAGGACGGCAGATTTCCTTCCCTAAAGGACATTAGTGAACCAGATGGGTTTTTCTGACAATCGACCGTGGTTCATGGTCATCAGTGGATTCTTAATTCCAGATTTTTTAAAAATTGAATTCAAATTCCACCGCCTGCCGTGGCGCCATTCGAACCCGGGTCCCCAGAACATGAGCTGAGTTTCTGGGTTAATAGTCCAGCGATAATACCACTGGACCATCGCCTCCCCTGGTGTGTTTAATAGATTGATGTTCTAATCTGACTCTCTCTGTCTGGGCTCAGGTGCTAAGCGAGTACTGGAGTTGGACCAGTATGAGGGGGAGAAGGGGAACAAGTCCTTCAAGAAGAACATAGGCCACAGTACCGATGACTCGTTGAGTGATGCTCTCTGGGTCTGCTCCAATCTCTTCAGTGACGTCACGCTGAAACTGAGCCACAAGCGCATCATGCTGTTCACCAACAATGACAACCCACATGCTAAAGACAGCTCCAAAGCACGACTGACCAGAACAAAGGCCAATGACCTGCGAGAGACAGGTAGGCAAACCACTGTTACCATCAAGCATTTGTCAGCGACTGGTTCAAAGACGTTGAATCACAAAGTCCTCACTTAAGATTGCAGTTGCATTGCCGTGAAGTGCAACTTTATGTGAAACAACTTTAAACAAATCAGGTTTTCCCATTGAAACCAATGTGAAAGCTGTCTTTAGAGTCTGTAGGACATTTCTCAACATGATAACCTGTGAGTGAAAATATTTAATGTTGCTGAATTACTATAGCGGTCGATGGAACAACTTTTGAAATGAAATCAATTTAAAGATATAAATATACTTCGCTCCGGTTTTCTGCCCATCATGCTTGCCGAATCTCCCACGTGCCACGCATTCCTCTCGCTGACCCTCCCTGTCGTTGCCCCTCCAGCTCCCCGCCTCTTCCACTCCCTCACCTTTCCTCTTGCTACCAGCCCTCTGGCTTATGGCTGCCGCCCCCCCCCGATCCTTGACCCTCTGGGTCACTGCAGACCCTCTTCCTCAGCTTGTCACCTGAGAGCAGAGATTTCAGAGGGTTATCGGACTGGGGTGCAGGTCGCAGAGACGGGGAGGGCTGAGGCAATGGATGGATTTGACAAGATTGAAAATAGTGCTTCGCACAAAATTGGAGCGTAAGTAGGCCATTCGGCCCCTCCCGCCTGCTGTGCCGTTCAATGAGATCATGCCTTGTACGTTTGTGTTTCAAATTCCACATTCCTATCTACCCACAATAATCTTTGATTCCCTCGCCAAACAAGAATCTCTCTACCCCTGCCTTAAAGATATTCAGTGACCCCCCATTGCCTTCTGAGACAGAGGCCGGAATTTTACCGGCACGCCTGCCCTGATTCCAGGGATGGGCAAGGCTCGGAGAACGGCATTCTCCGTTAGTCTCGGGCGGGATCGTACGAACCTCGAGTGGACGTGCCAGTAAATTCCGGCCAGAGAGTTCCAAAGTCATGCAACCCTCTGAAAGAAAAAAATTCTCACCATCTCTGTCCTAAAAGGGCGACCACTAATTTTAAAACTGTGCCCGCTCGGTCTGGACTCTCCCACAAGAAGAAACATCCTTTCCATGCCCACCTTGTCCAGACCATTCAGGATCTTAGTTACTTCAATCAAGTCACCCCTCACCCTTCTAAACTCCAGTGGAAACAAGCCCAGTCTGCCCAACCTTTCCCCATAAGATAAACCGCTCGTTCCAGCTATCGATCCAGCAAACCCCCTCTGAAACGTCTCCAACTCATTTACACACTTCCTTAAAATCCCATGGAATCCCTACAGTGCAGAAGGAGGCCATCGAGTCTGCACCAACCACAATCCCACACAGGCCCTATTCCTGTAACCCCACATATTTACCCTGCTAATGCGCCTGACATTAGGGACAATTTAGCATAGCCAATCAACCGAACCTGCACGTCTTTGGAGTGTGGGAGGAAACCGGAGCACCCGGAGGAAAACCACGCAGACACGGGGAGAATGTGCAAACTCCACAGACAGTGACCCAAAGCTGGAATTGAACCCGGGGGTTTGTGGCGCTGTGAGGTAGCAGTGCTAACCGCTGTGCCACCATACCTTCAATAAGACAAAAACTGCACACAGTATTTGAGATGCGGTCTCACCAATGCCCTGTGTAACTGAAGCATACCATCCTTACTTTTGTGTTCAATTCCTTTTGTAATAAGGAATAACATTCTATTAGCCTTCTCATTTACATGCTGTACCTGCATACTAACTTTTCGTGATTCAAGCACAGGAACACCTAGATCCCTCTGCACCTCGGCATTCTGCAATTATTCTCCATTTAAGTAATGCTGATTTTTTTATTCTTCCTGCTAAAGTGAACAACTTCACATTTTCCCACATTATACTCCATCTGCCAGATTTTTGCCCACTCAACCTATCTGTATTCATCTGCAAACTCACGTCCCCTTCACAACATACTTTCCTATCTATCATTGTACTGTCTGCAAATGTATCTCCCATGCCTTTGCTTCCCTCATCTAAGCAATTGATGTAAAAGGTTGAGGCCCCAGCACAGACCTCTACAAGACTCTGCTCATGACCTCCTGCCCTGCCAATCAGACAAAGACCCATTTATACATACTCTCTGTTTTCTGCCAGCCAGCCAGTCTTCTATCTAGGCTCAAATGTTACCCCCTACATCGTGAGCTTTTATCTTTCACAATAATCTTTGATGCTTATCAAATGCTTATGAGAGGCATGGACGGAGTGGATAGTCAGATGCTCTTTTCTAGGGTAGGAAAGTCAGGTACTAGGAGACATAGGTTTAAGGTGCGTGGGGGAAAAGTTTAGAGGAGATGTGCCGAGGCAATTTTTTTTACACAGAAGGTGATGAATGTCTGGAACGCGCTGCCCGGGGAGGTGGTGGGAGCGGGTACGATTGCGGCATTTAAGGGGCAACTAGACGAATACATGAATAGGATGGGAATGGAAGGATATGGGCTCCGTAAGTGCATACGGTTTTAGTTTAGACAGGCATCATGATCGGCGCAAGCTTGGAGGGCCGAAGAGCCTGTTCCTGTGCTGTACTTTTCTTTGTTCTTCTTGCTTTGCTTTCTGGAAATTGAAGTACAGCACATCTACAGGTTCCCCTTTATCCACAGTATATGGTACTCCTTCAAAGAATGCCATTAAGTTGGTTAAACATAATTTCCCTTTCACAAAATCATGCTGACTTTTCCCAATTACCTTGGGATTTTATAAGTGTCCAGCTATAGCCTCCTTCACAGAATCATAGAAACCCTACAGCACAAAAAGAAGCCATTCGGCCCATCGAGTCTGCACCGACCACAATCCCACCCAGGCCCTACCCCCACATCCCTTCATATTTACCCACTAATCCCTCTAACCTACGCATCTCAGGACACTAAGGGCAATTTTAGCATGGCCAATCAACCTAACCCGCGCATCTTTGGACTTAACAATCAATTCTAACAATTTTCCCACGGCAGATGTCAAGCTAACTGGCCTATAATTTCCTGTTTTTGGCCTCCCTCCCTTCTTGAATAGAGGGGTTATATTTGCCACTTTCCAATTTGATGGAAACTTTCCAGAATCTAGAGAATTTTGCAAAATTAACACCAATGTATCTACCACCTCATTTGTTCAAGACCCTAGGATGAAGTCTATCAGGACCCGGAGACTTGCCAGCCTTAGCTCCATCAGTTTGCTCAAACCACTTCTCTAATGATTGTAATTTCACCAAGTTCCTCTCCCCTTTCCACCTCCAGATTTACAGATATTTCTGGAATGTTTATGTATTCTCTCCAGTGAAGACAAAATCCAAATATGTGGTCATTTTGTTGGCCATCTTCCTATTATCTACTATTGTCTACCCATTGGGCGACGTGGTGGCACAGTGGTTAGCACTGCTGCCTCACAGCACCAGAGACCCAGTTTGATTCCCGGCTTGGGTGACAGCCTGTGTGGAGTTTGCACGTTCTCCTCGTGTCTGCGTGGGTTTCCTCCGGGTGCTCCGGTTTCCTCCCACAGTCCAAAGATGTGCAGGTTAGATGGATTGGCCATGCTAAATTGCCCCTTAGTGTCCAAAAATGTGTAGAATCATAGAATCCCTATAGTGCAGGAGGAGACCATTCGGCCCATTGAGTCTTCACTGACAATCCCACCCAGGCCCTATCCCCATAACCTTATGTATTTACCCAGCTAATTCTCCTGATACTGTAGGTTAGGTGGATTAGCCATGGTCAATGCATGGGGTTACAGGGATAAATCGATTGGGTGGATCTGAGTAAGATGTTTTTTCGGAGAGCTGGTGCAGACTCAATGGGCTGAATGGTCTCCTTCTGCACTGTAGGGATTCTATGGTTCATTCTCACTCTCTAGAGGACTCACTTAACTTGCTATTTTCCTGTTTAAACACCTGTAGAAACACATGCTTTAAGTTTTCACATTTCTCGCCATCTTCCTCTCATAGTCTAATTTCTTTCTCCTGATTAACCTTTGGTCATTCTCTGCTGTTCTTCACATTCTAACCAATCATCTGGCCTGCAGTTATATGCTTCTTTTTCCTTAAGTTTGACAGTTTCCTTAACTTCTTTAGTTAACCACGGAAGTGGGTCCTCCCCCTCCAAATCTTTTTAATAGTAGAAATTTACTTATTCAGAATATTCTGAAACAGCCCCTGAAATGTCTGCCACTGGTTGTCTCTTGATCTGTCCCCTAGCCTAATCTCCCAGTTCACTTAGCTAGCACAACTTTCATGCCCACATAGTTGCCTTTATTTAAGTTTAAAATACTAGCCTTAGACCCACTCTTCTCCCTTTCAAACTATTCAGTCGTGTTGAAGCAGGGTTAGACAGTGTAGTGGCCAGACCAGTGTTGTATTTGTGCATTGGAGCTTCATCGAACAATCCCTTCACTGCTTCCACTGTCCTGATTGTCACCTGAACTGAAGCGTGGTTCTGTAGGGATGGCCAGAAGGCTGTTTCCCAACATGGGTTGGTGTCCTGCCAGCCAGCATCTAAAGGGAAAGGGTAACTAAAGGGAAGGGTAAGACCTGCAGTCCACGCCAGCCTGCCCTGTGACGTGATGGTACGAAGACCGGAACTGAACACTTCTTCCTCTCTTTCCTCATTCTATCCCCCCCGCCCCCGCCCCCCCCAGTCACCGACATAGTCTGCTAATCAAGGCAAATAAACAGGCCCAAAGTCAAACCCGTCAGGCAACCAAAACCAGTCTAGGAGATCACAGATCAAATCTGATTTTCTGTACTTCACAATCTTTACCCTCGTCAAGAACTGGGTCCAGCTCCAACTTAAAGAATCTGAGAAACGTTGCATGGAAAATTGCCGATCATTTTTGTCAAAAGACTGGGCGGAATTTTCCCGTCCCGCCCACCACGGGAATCGTAGCGAGCGGGACATGGACCCTTGGGGGTGAGCGTGGCTGGAAAATCCCGCCCATCATCTCGCGAGCAATAATAACAAGCTTTGCCTTTTGCTGCTATGCTGTGAATGGCGTGTCTTTGTCTCTGCCCTTGTCTGTGTACAGGGATCATCCTTGACCTGATGCATCTGAAGAAGCCTGGTGGGTTTGACATGTCTCTCTTTTACTGCGACATTGTCAGTGTATCAGAGGATGGGGATGCAGCTGTGCAAGGCGAGGGGTCAGCCAGGTTGGACGATCTGCTTCGGAAAGTGTGGGCCAAGGACTACAAGAAGAGGACCGTCACCAGGTCAGCAGTCACTCAGAGTAGCACCGCGTCTCCTGGGTCCTCGGAGAGTTTCTAATGTACTCCCTGCGGACCTTGGCAGACAGAACGTCCGTGTTCATGCACACAATCTGCTCAAATGTACGGACGATCTTCATAGATTAGGCACTCAGGGCATGTTTCCACTCGCAGGGAAGAGCGAAACCAGAAGCCGTCAACACCAGGTAGTGACCAGGCCAGGAATGCAGGAGAAATTTCTTTACCCAGAGAGTGATGGGAATGTGGAACTTGGCTCCCACAGGGTTGTAATGAATGGTGTAGCTGCATTTAGGGAGAAGCTGGATGAGCATGAGAGAGAAAATCATTGGCCGGTTACGCTGATAACGCTAAAGGGAGAGGGGAGGGAGAAAGTTCATGGGAAGCGGAAATACTGGCATGCAGCTGTTGGGCTGAATGGCCTGTTTCTCTGCTGCGTCTCTTATTTTGAAACATCATAAAGTGCATCATGTTACTTTGACAGGAATCGGCCATACAAAGAATATAGTACAGCACAGGAACAGGCCCTTCAGCCCTCCAAGCCTGCATCGACACACGACGCCTTTCTAAACTAAAGACCTTTCGTCTCTACGTAGCAAATTCCTCCATTCCCAGCCTTTTCATGTATCTATCCAGATGCCTCTTAAATGTTGCTATTGTATCTGCTTCTACCACCTCCTTTGGCAGCGCGTCCCAGGCACTTACCACCCTCTGTGTAAAAAAACTTGCCTCTCACATCTCCTTTAAACTTTCCCCCTTTTGCCTTAAACCTCTGTCCCCTAGTAATTGGCATTTCTACCCTGGGAAAAAGACTCTGACTATCCATTCTATCCACGCCTCTCATAATCTTGTAGACTTCTATCAGGTCGCCCCTCAGCCTCTGACGTTCAAATGAAAACAAATCAAGTTTGTCCAATCTCTTCTCATAGCTAATACCCTCCAAACCAGGTAACATCCTGGTAAACTTTTAATGTGGCGACCAGAACTGTATGCAATATTCCAAACATGCCCTAACTAAAGCTCTATACAGCTGCAACTTGACCTGCCAAATTTTGCACCCTATGGCCCAACCGATGAAGGCAAGCATGCCATACGCCATCTTGACCACCTTATCCACTTGTGTTGCCACTTTCAGGGAACTGTGGACCTGTACGCCCAGATCCCTCTGTATGTTAATGCTTCTAAGGGTCCTGCCATTTACTGTGTATTTCCCTACTGCATTGGACCTTTCAAAATGCATCATCTTTGATTTGATTTGATTTATTATTGTCACATGTATTGGTATACAGTGAAAAGTATTGTTTCTTGCGCACTATACCGACAACGCATACCATTCATAGAGAAGGAAAGGAGAGAGCGTAGAATGTTACAGTCATAGCTAGGATGGAGAGAAATATCAACTTAATGCAAGGTAGGTCCATTCAAAAGTCTGATGGCAGCAGGGAAGAAGCTGTTCTTGGGTCAGTTGGTACGTGACCGTATCTTTTGGTGGAAGAGAGAATGTCCGGGGTGTGTGCGGTCCTTAATTATGCTGACTGCTTTGCTGAGGCAGCGGGAAGTATAGACAGAGTCAATGGATGGGAGGCTGGTTTACGTGATGGATTGGGCTACATTCACAACCTTTTGTAGTTTATTGCGGTCTTGGGCAGAGCAGGATCCATACCAAGCTGTGATACAACCAGAAAGAATGCTTTATATGGTGTATCTGTAGAAGTTGGTGGGAGTCATAGTGGACATGCCAAATTTCCTTAGTCTTCTGAGAAAACAGAGGCGCATTTGTCTGGATTAAATTCCATCTGCCATTTCTCCGCCCAAGTCTAACCAGACTATCTATATCCTGCTGCATCCTCTGACAATCCTCCTCACAAACATTGGTAAACATAGCAACTATTTTCCACACACACTTGAACAGTGAGATAATGACCAGATCTGTTTTTTGGAGGTTAATTTGACAGGACAGAGCTTCCCTGCTCTCCAAAGTAAAGTTTATTTATTAGTCACAAGTAAGGCTTACATTAACACTGCAATGAAGTTACTGTGAAATACCCCGAGTTGCCACAGTCCGGCGCCTGTTCGGGTCAATGCACCCTAACCAGCACATCTTTCAGAATGTGGGAGGAAACTGGAGCACCCGGAGGAAACCCACGCAGACACGGGGAGAATGTGTAAACGCCACACAGTGACCCGAGCCGGGAATCGAACCCGGGTCCCTGGCGCTGTGAAGCAGCAGTGCTAACCACTGTGCCACCGTGCCATCCTCCATGTGGTGCTGTGGGATATTTTACATCCAACTGACCAAATCGTCAGGACCTTGGCTTAAACCCCACCGCCCCCCATCCCTTAACTGCTGCCTTCTTCAACCGCTTAATGTGCATCAGAATGTCTTTGAGTTTCAGCCCCTGTTAAACTCTCTGTTCCGGTGCCGCTTGTATTTGATGTCCTGTTTTTTTTGTGTTTTGTTTTGGCCAGGCTGAACCTGAAGCTGGGAGAAGGCGTGGAACTTTCAGTCGGAGTTTACAATCTCGTGCGGAGTGCCAGGAAACCCAGTGCCGTCCGCCTGTACCGAGAAAGCAACGAGCCCGTCAAAACCAAAACCCGCTGGTTTAACGGGGAGACGGGCAGTCTGCTCCTGCCCAGCGACACCAAGAAGGCCCAGGTAAAGGACGGTGAACCTATACCGTGCTGAATTAAAACGTCAACTCCTGCCTGACCAAAGGCAAAACACTGCGGATGCTGGTAATCTGAAATACAAACAGAAAATGCTCTTTCTTAATTCATGAACGAGATGTGAGTTATTGTGCATCCCTAATTGCCCTCGAGAAGGCGATGATGGGGCGTTTTCTAAAACTGCTGCACTCTGCGATGTGAAGGCACATCCACAGTGCAGTTTCATCATGACTTTTGACACAACTGAGTGGCTTTCTAAGTCAATCAGAGGGTAGTTGAGAGTCAGCCATGCGGTTCTGGATCCTCAGACAGGCCAGACCGGGTAAGGACGGCAGATTTCCTTCTCTAAAGAGCATTAATGAACCAGATGGGTTTTTACAACAATCGGGTAATTTCATGATCACAGACTAATTTCCCCTTTATTATACAGCTCTGGTGAAGGGTCATCCAGACTCGAAACATTGGCTCTTTTCTCTATTCACAGATGCTGCCAAACCTGCTGAGATTTTCCAGCATCTTCTCTTTTTCTCCCCCAGTTGCTGTGGCGTGGTTTGAACTCGTGCCTCTAGATCGACGGCACGGTGGCACAGTAGGTTAGCACTGCTGACTCACAGCACCAGGGACCCGGGTTCAATTCCTGGTTTGGGTCACTGTCTATCTGGAGTTTGCATGTTCTCCCCATGTCTGCATGGGTTTCCTCCGGGTGCTCTGGTTTCCTCCCACAGTCCAAAGATGTGCGGGTTAGGTGGATTGGCCATGCTAAATTGCCCCTTTAGTATCAGGGGGACTAGCTAGAGTAAATGCATAGGGTTATGGGGATAGGGCCTGGGTGGGATTGTGGTCGGTGCAGACTTGATGGGCTGAACGGCCTCCTTCTGCACTGTAGGGATTCTAATGATTCTACCATTAGTCAAAACCTCTGAATTACTCATCCAGTAACAGAACTCCCCTGTTATTGTATCCCTTGTGCGTACTGTACAGAGAGAAACAAGAGTTAATGTTTTAGGTCGATGACTTTTCTTTACAACTAGCCCGCGTTAGACATGCCACAGGGTTCAAACAGGTACAGAAGGAAGGTATGCACGGAGGGCTGGAAAGAGTGAAAGGGGAGGCAGCAGAGATTAAATAACAGAAGAGACAATGGTGCAAGGCAAAGATAGAATGGTAATGAGATGAGTAAATAAAGAGAAAAAGAACTTGTATTAATTAAAATAGCGCCTTCCACAACTTCAAGATGGCCCAAAGCACTTCACAGCCAATGAAGTACTTCTGAACTTTCCTGCAGACAAAAGGAATATGCCCAAGCCTTGCACCTGTTTTGAATTATCTGGCAGCTTGAGGAGCCTATAGCTCCCCATTGCTTTCTCCATGGCAAGACCTCGGCCAATCAGAGTCGACTTGTCAACCAATCAACACCCTTTTCTCCTGTGGTATAAATTGTCACAATTGTTTGAAATTTGACCTTCTGGGGTTTGTCCTGATGAGTGCAAGACAAAATACTTCGACAACCTGTCTCCTTGTTCAGCATTGGTTTCGAAGTTTAGCCACTGCTGTAATGTAGGAATCTTTCTACTTACATTTGACTCTCTCCATCCCTTTCTTCCACAAACTGATTCCCTCCCTGTAACTTGCTTTTTTATTTTAAAATAAGGATCAGTACGAGGTATCATTTTTATTTTCTGCTCTGTCTTTAACTTGTTACCTGTTTAAAGTTAAAAGTTTATTTATTAGTGTCACAAGTAAGGCTTACATTAACACTGCAGTGAAGTTACTGTGAAAATCCCCTAGTCGCCACACTCCGGCGCCTGTTCGGGTAACACTGAGGGAGAATTTAGCACGGCCAATGCACCCTAACCAGCACGTCATTCGGACTGTGGAAGGAAACCGGAGCACCCGGAGGAAACCCACGCAGACACGGGGGAGAACGTGCAGAGACTCCACACAGACAGTGACCCAAGCCGGGAATCGAACTCGCGTCCCTGGTGCTGTGAAGCAGCAGTGCTAACCACTGTGTCACCGTGCCGCCCCGTTTCTGGGATACGCATCACCCTTCTTCCAATGTCCTGAATATTTTGTACCATCGTAATCCAGACATCCAGTGGGAAGAGTCTTCCATCCCTTTGCTCTTTTTATACCGAGATTAACTTTCCATTTTTCAGTCAGACCTTCACTGGATTAGCTCTTTGAAGAAGAGGCATACGGACCCGAAATGTTAACTCTGCTTCTCTCTCCGTGCACCTGCTGAGCTTTTCCAGCATTCTCTGTTTTTATTTCAGATTTCCAGCGTCCATAGTATTTTGCTTTGGCTTCATTGAGTTTATCTGCTTGATGTGGTTACATGACCATCTATATTGATGGAATATTCCACAAAATATGTCCAGCCTAATGAACAGAGCGTGCTTGAGCCTCTGTGTTATTTAACAAAATAACACAGAGGCTGTGTTACTCATGACGGTGATTGCTCATATCACACAGTGTGACCTAATCCAGAAGAGGACCGTTAGGGCGGCACGGCGGTTAGCACTGGTGCCTCACAGCGCCAGGGACCCGGGTTCGATTCCCGACTTGGGTCACTGTCTGTGTGGAGTCTGCACGTTCTCCCCGTGTCTGCGTGGGTTTCCTCCGGGTGCTCCGGTTTCCTCCCACACTCCAAAGATGTGCAGGTTAGTTGATTGGCCATGATAAATTGCTCCTTAGTGTCAGGGGCACTATCAGGATAGATACATGGGGCTACAGGGATAGGGGCTGGGTGGGATTGTGGTCGATACAAACTCAATGGGCTGAATGGCCTCCTTCTGCACTGCAGGGATTCTATGATTGCCCATCCCTAATTGCCCTTGAGAAGGTGGTGGTGAGCTTCCTTCTTGAAACGCTACAGTGCATGTGGTGTAGGTACACCCACTGTGCTGTTAGGGAGGGAGTTCAGGGATTTTGACCCAGAGACAGTGAAGGAACAGCCAATATATTTCCAAGTCAGGATAGTGAGTGGCTTGGAGGGGAACTTGTAGGTGATGGTGTTCCCAGGTATCTGCTGCCCTGGCCCTTCTAGATGGAAGTAGTTGTGGGTTTGGAAGGAGCTATTGAAGGAACCTTGGTCAGTTCCTGCAGTGCATCTTATCGATGGTACACACGGCTGCCAATGTGTCCGTGGTGGAGGAAGTGAATGCTTGTAGAAGGAGTGCCAGTCAAGCGGCTGTTTTGTCCTGGATGGTGTCAAGCTTCATGAGTGTTGCTGGAGCTGCAAGTGGAGAGTACTCCATCACTCCTGACTTGTGCCTTGTAGATGGTGGACAGGCTTTGGGAGGGTCAGCGGGCGAGTACTCGAAAGATGTTGCTCTTTCATATAATTTAAGCCTGTTCTTGTTCTTTTTGGTTCCCAGGTTTATGGACAGAGGCAGATTGTTCTGGAGAAAGAGGAAACCGAGGAATTGAAGAGATTTGATGGCCCAGGCTTGGTTCTCATTGGTTTCAAGCCATTGTCACTCTTAAAGAAGCACCACCACATCAGACCCCCACAGTTCATTTACCCAGATGAGACGCTGATAACAGGTAACCCTCAGCCGCTGTTACTGCTGCCCTTTGGCCAAGTGGGCATGGCTCTACCCAGGGTATTTATAGAGCACAGGGTCCAAACTTCATCCCCCTTCTCCTCAGTTAGCTGATGGTTCACAAGACAGATTCATGCAGATAATGATGGGAAACCCTGCAGTGGCAGCTAGAAGTGTTAAAACGTTAGGAGCTAATGTTCCAGCATGAAGGAATCCTACTGGAGAGAGAGAGAGTGACATTTTATATATTTACAATGCAGCCGTAATATCGAGCAGATGCAAATATGTTATCGGATAGAATACCCCTCCTCCAGAATCCCTCTACCCTAGAATACCCTGTATAGAATAACACTATCCTAAAATACCCTGTTTCGAATACCCCTACTCTAGAATCTCTCTATCCTAGAATACCCTGTCTAGAATCCCTCTATCCTAAAATACCCTGAATAGAATACCTCTATCCTAGAATACCCTGTATAGAATCCCTCTATCCCAGAATACCCTGTATAGAATACCACGATCCTAAAATACCCTGTATAGAATACCCCTACTCTAGAATCCCTCTACCCTAGAATGCCCTGTCTAGAATCCCTCTATCCTAGAATACCCTGTCTTGAATCCCTCTATCCTAAAATACCCTGAATAGAATACCTCTATCCTAGAATACCCTGTCTAGAATACCTCTATCCTAAAATACCCCGTATAGAATACCTCTATCCTAGGATACGCCGTATAGAATATCTCTACCATAAAATACCCTGTCTAGAATATCTCTATCCCAGAATACCCCATATAGAATACCTCTACCCTAGAATACCTCGTATAGAATACCTCTACCCTAGAATACCCAATATAGAATACTTCTATCCTCGGATACCCCGTATAGAATATCTCTACCCTAAAATACCCTGTCTAGAATATCTCTATCCTAGCATACCCCATATAGAATACCTCTACCCTAGAATATCCCATATAGAATACCTCTACCCTAGAATACCCCGTATAGAATACCTCTATCCTAGGATACCCCGTATAGAATACCTCTACCCTAGAATACCCCGTATAGAATACCGCTACCCTAGAATACCCTGTATAGAATACCCCTGCCCTAGAATACCCTCAATAGAATACCTCTACCCTAGAATACCCTGTATAGAATACCACTACCCCAAAATACTCTGTATAAAATATAACTACGCTAGAAAACCCTGCATAGAATATAACTAGCCTAGAATACCCTGAAGAGTATCCCCCTATCCTTGGGAGCTGTATCACTGATTGTTTGATGCTACCTGAGCATTATTATATCTTAAGAGATGAGAAGATGAATTTGAGCTCATTGTAACTGGTCCACTTCCTCTCATTACAGCATGCGGTTACATACTGAATGGCGTTAATGTGTTCTCTCCACTGCTCTGGATCATAGATCACGCCAACGATCTCTCACACTTTGAATCGAGGAGTCAGATGCTGAATCCTATTACCCTGGTTAGAAACATAGAAAATAGGAGCAGGAGGAGGCCATTCAGCCCTTCGAGTCTGCTCCATCATTCATTATGATCATGGCTGATCATCCAACTCGATATTCTGTTCCCATCTTCTCCCCCATATCTTTTTATCCTCTTGGCCCCAACCAAGTGCTATATCTAACTGCATCTTGAAAACATTCAATATTTTGGCCTCAATTACTTTCTGTGGTAGCAAATTCCACATATTCACCACCCTCTGGGTGAAGACATTTTTCCTCATCTCTGTCCTAAATGATTTAGCCTGTATTCTTAAATTGTGATCCATGGTTCTGTACGCCGCCCCAAAAAATCCCTGAGTTGCCACACTCTGGCGCCTGTTTAGGTACACCGAGGGAGAATTTAGCATGGCCAATGCACGTCTTTCGGATTATGGGAGGAAACCGGAGCACCCGGAGGAAACCCACGTAGACACGGGTTTCTATGAGATTCCCCCCCCTCATTCTTCTGAACTCTGGTGAATATAATCCTAACCGACTCAATCTCACCTTGGGAGTCAGTCCCACCATCCAAGGAATCAGCCTGGTAAACCTTCGCTCTACAGCAAGAACGTCCTTCCTCAGATAAGGAGACAAAAGCTGCACGCAATATTCCAGGTGTGGTCCCACCAAGGCCCCATATATATGCAACCAGACACCCCTGCCCCGTACTCTAATCCTCTCGCTATGAAGGCCAACATTCCATTTGCCTTTTTCACCGCCTGCTGCACCTGAATGCTTAACTTCAGCGACTGGTGCATGAGGACACCCAGGTCTCATTTCACATTCCTTTCTCCTAATTTATGGCCTTTCAGATAGTAATCTGCCTTCCGTTTTTGCTCCCAAAGTGGATAACCTCACATTTCTCCAAATTATACTGCATCTGCTGTTCATTTGCCCACTCACTCAACTTGTCCACATCACACTGAAGCATCTCTCCATCTTCCTCACAGCTCACCCAGCTTTGTGTCATCTGCAGATTTGGAGATATTACATTTAGTTCCTTCGTCTAAATCATTAATTTATATGTAGTGAATAGCTGGGGCCCCAGCACTGATCCCAGCGGTACCCCACTAATCACTGCCTGCCATTTGGAAAAAGACCTGTTTATTTCCTACTCTTTGTTTCCTGACTGCCAACCAGTTTTCTATCCATCTCAATCCACTACCCAATCCCATGCACTTTAATTTCACACACTGATCTCTTATGTGGGACCTTATCTGAAAGTTCAAATAAACCACATCCACTGGCTGCCCCTCATCAACTCTACTAGTTACATCCTTGAAGAATTCCAGTAGATTTGTCAAGCATGATTCCCCTCGTGTAAATCCATCTGACTCTGTCCTGTCCAGCCGCTGTTTACCAAGTGCTCTGCTATTAAATCCTCCCCCACTACCGACGTCAGGCTGACTGGTCTATAATTCCCTGTTCTCTCTCTGCCTCCCTTTTTAAATAGTGGGGTTACATTAGCTACCCTCCAATCCATAGGAACTGTCCCAAAGGCTATAGAACCTTGGAAGATGAATACCAATATACCCACTATTTCTCAGACCATTTCCTTAAGTACTCCGGGGTGTAGATTATCGGGCCCTGGGGATTTATCAGCCTTCAATCTCAATTTCCCCAACACCATTTCTCTACTAATATTAATTTCCTTCAGTTCCTCCCTCTCCCTAGACCCTGTGTTCCCCAACTTTTCTGGTACGTTATTCGTGTCCTCCTTTGTGAAGACAGAACCAGAGTATGTATTTAGTTGGTCAGCCATTTCTTTGTTCCCCATTATAAATTCCCCTGTTTCTGACTGTAAAGGACCTAGTTTGTCGTTAACAATCTTTTTCATCTCACACACCTAATAGAAACTTTTACGGTCAATGTTTATGTTCCCCGCGAGCTTACTCTCGTACTCTATTTTCCCCTTATTAATTAGTCCCTTTGCTGAATTATAAACTGTCCCAATCCTCAGGTCTACAGTTTTTCTGGATCATTTGTATGCCTCTCCCTTGGACCTTTAACTATCTCTAATTTCCCTTGTAAGCCTTAGTTTGGCCACCTTTCCAGTTTTATTTTTGTGCCAGACTGGATTAAATAATCATTCTTTGAATGTTTGCCGTTGCCGATCCACCATCGTCCCCTTAAATAACATTTCCCAATCTATCAAAGCCAACTTGTGCCTCATATTCATCGTAGTTTCCTTTATTAAGATTCAGGACCCTAGTCTCAAAATCAACTACCTCACTGTCCACCTTGATGAAGAATTCTATCGTGTTATAGGGGATGAAGTAACAATTTGACTTTATCGTCACCACTTGCTAAGCAGCTCAGAGAGGTCAGCCCCCCTGGTCCTTTCCAGCAGCCTTTGGGCCAGCCATGGTGCCAGGTGCTTATTGTTCTGAGCTGTGTTTATGTTTCACATTCCCAACAGAAAGCACCACTTTATTCAGCGCACTGCTCACCAAGTGCCTGGAGAAGGACATGTATGCTGTTTGCCGCTATACTCCCCGGAGGAACACCCCACCCCGATTTGTGGCATTGGTCCCACAGGAGGAGGCGCTGGATGATCAGAAAGTGCAGACCATCCCTCCAGGTCAGTGACACTGTCTCTCTCGGATCGCTCACTGACTGGGTGAGTACACTTGATTTGTCTCTCCTTTCTGACTGAGTTATGGTCACACCAGTGCCACAGAATCTCCGGCACCTTTTCTGCCTGACCACATATGATAATTATTCACACACTATTTGCCTATGGAGGGCATCGTAGCTGTTGCCTATCCTACCCCCACTCACCTTCCCCACACACACACACCACATACCACGTGTATACACACACCACATGTGCACACACACACCACACATACACGCACCACACGTACACACACGCACCACACGTACGCACGCACCACACGTACGCATGCACCACACGTACGCACGCACCACACGTACACGCGCGCACCGCACGTACATGCATGCACCGCACGTATGCGCGCACCGCACGTACACACACATATATACACACAGTGGAGCCTGGCTGATTGTGTGCAGCTCCAATGCAGAGAGGAACTGAAACCAGATATTTGATTTGATTTATTATTGTCACATTTATTAGTATACAGTAAAAAGTATTGTTTCTTGCGCGCTATACAGACAAAACATACCGTTCATAGAGAAGGAAAGGAGAGAGTGCAGAACGTAGTGTTACAGTCACAGCTCGGGGTGTAGGGAAAGATCAACGTAAGAGAAAGATAGCACCACAGCCTGGGCTTGGACTCAGATGAACTAACTTCAGATTTCTATAGTTCAGAGTTACAGCGGATACATGTTACAGTGGGTGGATGAAAATTGAAGATTACATAATAACTGCTGAGAGGAAATTGATCCAATCTATAAAGGAGAAAAGATTGCAGGGCTGGGGGAAAGAGAAGGCTCTTGAGACGCATTGGATAAGCTCTTTCAAAGAGCTAGTAGAGCCATGATGGGCTGAATGGCTTCTATGCAGTGTCATTCAATGAATCATTTACCATCGCTGTAGCCCTGCATTACATTGGCAGTGCAGTGATTTTAGACGTGGGTCTTCACTTGTGGTTTCCTCCCTGGGAACAGTAACCTGACGATAGGCAGAGTTTTTTAAGCGATGTTGATTGAGGGATGAATACTGGCTGAGACACCAGGGAAAACTCCCCTGCTGCTCTTCAAAACAGGGTCGTTAACATCCATCTCCGAGGGATGTGGGGACCGCAGTTTTCTGTCACGTCTGAAAAGCATTAAAGTACGCAAAGAATTCAAACACCCCACGGAGCTGCAATCACCACTCACACACACACCCAGGGACTTGGGTCAATTCCCAGCTTGGGTCACTGTCTGTGTGGAGTCTGCACGTTCTCCCCGTGTCTGCGTGGGTTTCCTCCGGGTGCTCCGGTTTCCTCCCATAGTCTGAAAGACGTGCGGGTTAGAGTGGATTGGCCATGCTAAATTCTCCCTCAGTGTACCCGAACAGGAGTGTGGCGACTAGGGGATTTTCACAGTAACTTCATTGCAGTGTTAATGTAAACCTACTTGTGACACTGATAAAATAAACTTTGAAACTTTAAACTTTAAAACTTTACTAGTCGTAGCTTTGACCTGATTTCTGCAAAAACGCGAATGTTCATCCCAGGTCATCCCATCAAACGCAACTCCTGAGTCGGGCAGAGTGGACGTGTGAAATGCTCACCGATTCCTGGTACAAACAAAACTTTTCCGTCATTTTCCCATTAGGATTCCACCTGCTTTATTTGCCTTACGCCGACGATGTCAGGAAGATCGGCTTTACGGAGAAGCGAGTGGCCAGCGAGGATCAGATCGAGAAGATGAAATCAGTGGTGCAGAAGCTCCGGTTTAAATACAGGTCAGTCAGAGGTTCCAGCGATACTTTCTGCGCCTTTAGGGGATCACTGTCTGTGCGGAGAGTCTGCACGTTCTCCCCGTGTCGGCATGGGTTTCTTCCGGGTTCCTCCCACAGTCTGAAAGGTGTGCGGGATTGGCCGTGCTAAATTGCCCCTCAGTGACCCAGATGTGTAGATTAGAGGGACTAGCGGGGTAAATACATTGGGTTACGGGGATAGGACCTGGGGTGGGATTGTTGTCGGTGCAGACTCGATGGGCTGAATGGCCTCCTCCTGCACTGTAGGATTTCTATGATTTCCCCTGTGCAGATGAACAGGAAATTTCTGCAAATTCTCCTTAAAATAAAATGGTGACCATTTCTATCCCTCTGGATTAGGCCTGAGAGCTTTGAGAATCCGGTTATTCAGCGGCATTTCCGTAATCTGGAGGCACTGGCCCTCGATTTGAAGGAACCGGAAGAAGTTGAAGATTTGACACGTGAGTATCCTGCTGTACAGCTCGTACCCACTGCCCAGCAGCAAAAGGAATTAATTTGATTTGATTTATTATTGTCACATGTATTAACATACAGTGAAAAGTATTGTTTCTTGCGGACTATACAGACAAAGCATACCATTCAGAGAGAAGGAAAGGAGAGAGTGCAGAATGTAGTGTTACAGTCATAGCTAGGGTGTAGAGAAAGATCAACTTAATGCGAGGTCGGTCCATTCAAAAGTCTGACAGCAGCAGGAAAGAAGGGTGGGTACTGGTAGACAGGAAGGTGGGTTGAAGTGTGTCTACTTCAATGCAAGGAGCATCCGGAACAAGGTAGATGAACTTGGGGCGTGGATTGGTACTTGGGACTACGATGTTGTGGCCATTACGGAGACGTGGGTAGAAAAAGGACAGGAATGGTTGGTGGACGTTCCGGGGTATAGATGTTTCACTAAGTGTAGGGAAGCTGGTAAAAGAGGTGGAGGAGTGGCATTGTTAATCAAGGATAGTTTAACGGCTGCGGAAAGGCACTTCATGGGGGATCTGCACACTGAGGTAATATGGGCTGAAGTTAGAAATAGGAAAGGAGCGGTCACGTTGCTAGGAGTTTATTATAGGCCCCCAAATAGTAATAGAGATGTGGAGGAAGAAATTGCTAAGCAGATTATGGATATGTGTGGGGGTCACAGGGTAGTTGTCATGGGGGACTTTAACTTTCCAAATATTGATTGGAACCTTTGTAGGTCAAATAGTTTGGATGGGGCAGTTTTTGTGCAGTGTGTGCGGGAGGGTTTCCTGACACAATATGTGGATGGGCCGACTAGAGGTGAGGCCACATTGGATTTGGTACTGGGAAATGAACCGGGCCAAGTGTTCGATTTGGTTGTGGGAGAGCAATTTGGAGATAGTGACCACAATTCGGTGTCTTTTGTTATTGCAATGGAGAGGGATAGGGCCGTACGGCAGGGCAAGGTTTACAATTGGGGGAGGGGTAATTATGATGCGATTAGGCAAGAATTAGGGGGCATAAGTTGGGAACAGAAACTGTCAGAGAAAGGAACTAATGAAAAGTGGAACATTTCAAGGAACAAATACTGGATGTCCTTGATAGGTATGTTCCTGTCAGGCAGGGAGGAAATGGCCGAGTGAGGGAACCATGGTTCACGAAAGAGGTGGAATGTCTTGTGAAAAGGAAGAGGGAAGCTTATGTAGGGATGAGGAAACAAGGTTCAGATGGCTCGATTGAGCGTTACAAGTTAGCAAGGAATGAGCTGAAAAAGGGGCTTAGGAGAGCTAGGAGGGGACATGAGAAGTCCTTGGCGGGTCGGATCAAGGAAAACCCCAAGTCTTTTTACTCTTATGTGAGGAATAAAAGAACGACCAGGGTGAGGTTAGGGCCGGTCAAGGACAGTAGTGGGAACTTGTGTATGGAGGCAGGAGAGATAGGCGAGGTGATGAATGAATACTTTTCTTCAGTGTTCACCAAGGAGAGGGGCCATGTTTTTGAGGAAGAGAAGGTGTTACAGGCTAATAGGCTGGAGGAAATAGATGTTCGGAGGGAGGATGTCTTGGCAGTTTTGAGTAAACTGAAGGTCGATAAGTCCCCTGGGCCTGATGAAATGTATCCTAGGATTCTGTGGGAGGCAAGGGATGAGATTGCAGAGCCTTTGGCGTTGATCTTTGGGTCCTCGCTGTCCACGGGGATGGTGCCAGAGGACTGGAGAATGGCGAATGTTGTTCCTCTGTTTAAGAAAGGGAATAGAAATGACCCTGGTAATTATAGACCGGTTAGTCTTACTTCGGTGGTTGGTAAATTGATGGAAAGGGTCCTTAGGGATGGGATTTACGACCATTTAGAAAGATGCGGATTAATCCGAGATAGTCAGCACGGATTCGTGAAGGGCAAGTCGTGCCTCACAAATTTGATAGAATTTTTTGAGGAGGTAACTAAGTGTGTTGATGAAGGTAGGGCAGTTGATGTCATATACATGGATTTTAGTAAGGCGTTTGATAAGGTCCCCCATGGTCGGCTTATGATGAAAGTGAGGAGGTGTGGGATAGAGGGAAAGTTGGCCGATTGGATAGGTAACTGGCTGTCTGACCGAAGACAGAGGGTGGTGGTCGATGGAAAATTTTCGGATTGGAGGCAGGTTGCTAGCGGTGTGCCGCAGGGATCAGTGCTTGGTCCTCTGCTCTTTGTGATTTTTATTAATGACTTAGAGGAGGGGGCTGAAGGGTGGATCAGTAAATTTGCTGATGACACCAAGATTGGTGGAGTAGTGGATGAGGTGGAGGGCTGTTGTAGGCTGCAAAGAGACATAGATAGGATGCAAAGCTGGGCTGAAAAATGGCAAATGGAGTTTAACCCTGATAAATGTGAGGTGATTCATTTTGGTAGGACTAATTTAAATGTGGATTACAGGGTCAAAGGTAGGGTTCTGAAGACTGTGGAGGAACAGAGAGATCTTGGGGTCCATATCCACAGATCTCTAAAGGTTGCCACTCAAGTGGATAGAGCTGTGAAGAAGGCCTATAGTGTGTTAGCTTTTATTAGCAGGGGGTTGGAGTTTAAGAGCCGTGGGGTTATGCTGCAACTTTACAGGACCTTGGTGAGACCACATTTGGAATATTGTGTGCAGTTCTGGTCACCTCACTATAAGAAGGATGTGGAAGCGCTGGAAAGAGTGCAGAGGAGATTTACCAGGATGCTGCCTGGTTTGGAGGGTAGGTCATATGAGGAAAGGTTGAGGGAGCTAGGGCTGTTCTCTCTGGAGCGGAGGAGGCTGAGGGGAGACTTAATAGAGGTGTATAAAATGATGAAGGGGATAGATAGAGTGAACGTTCAAAGACTATTTCCTCGGGTGGATGGAGCTATTACAAGGGGGCATAACTATAGGGTTCGTGGTGGGAGATACAGGACGGATATCAGAGGTAGGTTCTTTACGCAGAGAGTGGTTGGGGTGTGGAATGGACTGCCTGCAGTGATAGTGGAGTCAGACACTTTAGGAACATTTAAGCGGTTATTGGATAGGCACATGGAGCACACCAGGAGGATAGGGAGTGGGATAGCTTGATCTTGGTTTCAGATAAAGCTCGGCACAACATCGTGGGCCGAAGGGCCTGTTCTGTGCTGTACTGTTCTATGTTCTATGTTCTAAGCTGTTCTTGAGTCGGTTGGTACGTGACCTCAGACTTTTTCCCGACAGAAGAAGGTGGAAGAGAGAATGTCCGAGGTGCGTGGGGTCCATGATTATGATAAGGAATGATAGTGATTATGATAAGATAGTGATTGTAAAGACTAAAAAAGCCCAGCTTTCACACGTAGTCTGTAACAGAGCAGTATATCGGGAATATTTCCCATTGGATTCAGGGCCCCGGGGCGGGTATGAATATTGGGTAATTGTTGAATCCAGTTGTAATGCTCCCTGGGGGGCAGAGAGGGGTTGCTGGGGGCATGAAGAGGGGAGAAATATGGCAAAGTGGGGGGGGGGGGTTAGGGTGGGGGAGCTGGGGGATGCGGAGAGGAGAGTCAGTGTATCAGCAAATGCATACTGTGGCAATTACAGTAATTGCCTTATTGAAGACAGGCGATGGTTATTGACTCAACCTCTGAAAGAGTATAAATGGACACAGCAGGAACAGATACTGTGGGGGAATCAGAGGAGCTTGTATCTGTACTGAGCTGTATGTAGAATAAACTTGCTGAAGGAAAAAGACCAGCTGCTGTATTATTCCTCCACTGCTAATAAGAGGGAGCTCGGGGGGGTGGGGTGGGGGGGTGCAGAGCTCAGGGGAGGGGGGGGGGGCAGAGCTGGGGGAAGGAGCAGATAGGGGGGAGAGAGGGGGAGCTGGGGGGAGAGGGGGAGCTGGCAGGGAAAGGGAGAGCTGGCTGGGGAGGGGGAGCTGGGGGTGTTGAGCTCCAGCTGACGAAGGGGCAGCGCTCCGAAAGCTAGTGGCATTTGCTACCAAATAAACTTGTTGGACTTTAACCTGGTGTTGTTAAACTTCTTACCGTGTTGGAGAAGGGCAGCTGAGGGGAGTGGGGGACAGAGAGAGAGGGGGTGCTGGGGAAGAGAGAGGGGATGCTGGGGAAGAGAGAGGGGTTGCTGGGGGAGAGAGAGGGGTTGCTGGGGAAGAGAGAGGGGGTGCCGGGGAAGAGAGAGGGGGTGCTGGGGAAGAGAGAGGGGGTGCTGGGGAAGAGAGAGGGGGTGCTGGGGAAGAGAGAGGAGGTGCTGGGGAAGAGAGAGAGGGGGTGCTGGGGAAGAGAGAGGGGGTGCTGGGGAAGAGAGAGGGGGTGCTGGGGAAGAGAGAGGGGGTGCTGGGGAAGAGAGAGGGGGTGCTAGGGAAGAGAGAGGGGGTGCTGGGGAAGAGAGAGGGGATGCTGGGGAAGAGAGAGGGGGTGCTGGGGAAGAGAGAGGGGGTGCTGGGGGAGGGAGAGGGGTTGCTGGGGAAGGGAGAGAGGGGGGCTGGGGGAGGGAGAGAGGGGGTGCTGGGGGAGGGAGAGAGGGGGTGCTGGGGAAGAGAGAGGGGGTGCTGGGGAAGAGAGAGGGGGTGCTGGGGAAGAGAGAGGGGGTGCTGGGGAAGAGAGAGGGGGTGCTGGGGAAGAGAGAGGGGGTGCTGGGGAAGAGAGAGGGGTGCTGGGGAAGAGAGATTGGGTGCTGGGGAAGAGAGAGGGGTTGCTGGGGAAGAGAGAGGGGTTGCTGGGGGAGGGAGAGGGGGTGCTGGGGGAGGGAGAGGGGGTGCTGGGGGAGGGAGAGGGGGTGCTGGGGGAGGGAGAGGGGGTGCTGGGGAAGAGAGAGGGGGGTGCTGGGGAAGAGAGAGGGGGGTGCTGGGGGAGGGAGAGAGGGGGTGCTGGGGAAGGGAGAGAGGGGGAGCTGTGGGGGGGGGAGAGAGGGGGTTGCTGTGGGGGGAGAGGGGGAGCTGGAGGAGAAGGAGGAGAGGGGAAGCTGCGGGGAGGGGGAGGGAGAGAGGGGGAGCTAGGGTTGGAGAGGGGGAGCTGGGAGGGGGGAGCTTGGGGGGAGGGAGAATTGGGGTGGAGAGGGGGGGAGTTGAGGGTGGAGATGGGGAGTGGGGGTGGGGAGAGGGTGGAAGTATACTGTGAAAGGTCTGACACTGGGAAGTTGCGAAGAACAAAGGGACCTTGGCGCGTTTGTCCATAGATCTCTGAAGGTGGAAAGGCAGGTTAATAGGGTGGTGAAAAAGGCATATGGCACACTCGCCTTTATGAGTCGGGGTATAGATCACAAAGCAGAGAGGTCATGATGGAGTTGTATAGAACTTTGGTGAGGCCACAGTTGGAGCACTGTGTGCAGTTCTCGTCGCCATATTATAGGAAGGATGTGATTGCACTGGAGGGGGTGCAGAGGAGATTCACCAGGATGCTGCCTGGGACGGAACATTTAAGTTATGAAGAGAGTTTGGATTGGCTTGGGGTTGTTTTCTCTGGAGCGGAGAAGACTGAGGGGTGACCTGATCGAGGTGTTCAAGATTATGAGGGGCATGGACAGGGTGGATGGGGAGCAGCTGTTCCCCTTAGTTGAAGGGTCAGTTACGAGGGGACAAAAGTTAAAAGTGAGGGGTGGGAGGTTTTGGGGGGATTTGAGGGAAAAGTTTTTTCCCCAGAGGGTGGTGAGGGTCTGGAATGCGCTGCCTGGGAGGGTGGTGGAGGCGGAATGCCTCACATCCTTTAAAAAGTACCTGGATGAGCACTTGGCATGTCATAACATTCAGGGCTATGGGCCAAGTGCTGGTAAGTGGGATTAGGTGGGCAGGTCAGGGCATTTCATGCATCAGTGCAGATTTGGTGGGCCGAAGGGCCTCTTCTGCACTGGAGGATTCTGTGATTCTGAGCTGGGGGGCAGAGATGGGGAGCTGGGGGGCAGAGAGGGGGAGCTGGGGGGCAGAGAGGGGGAGCTGGGGGGCAGAGAGGGGGAGCTGGGGGGCAGAGAGGGGGAGCTGGGGGGCAGAGAGGGGGAGCTGGGGGGCAGAGAGGGGGAGCTGGGGGGCAGAGAGGGGGAGCTGGGGGGCAGAGAGGGGGAGCTGGGGGGCAGAGAGGGGGAGCTGGGGGGCAGAGAGGGGGAGCTGGGGGGCAGAGAGGGGGAGCTGGGGGGCAGAGAGGGGGAGCTGGGGGGCAGAGAGGGGGAGCTGGGGGGCAGAGAGGGGGAGCTGGGGGGCAGAGAGGGAGAGCTGGGGGGCAGAGAGGGGGAGCTGGGGGGCAGAGAGGGGGAGCTGGGGGGCAGAGAGGGGGAGCTGGGGGGCAGAGAGGGGGAGCTGGGGGGCAGAGAGGGGGAGCTGGGGGGCAGAGAGGGGGAGCTGGGGGAGAGAGAGGGAACCGGGGGGAGAGGGGGAGCCAATGGGGTGCTGTGGGGGAGGAGGAAAGGTAGAGAGGTGGAGAAGGGGGGCTGGAGAGGGAAAGCCGCGGGAGGGGAACAGGGGGAGAGGGGGGGATGCTGTG
This sequence comes from Mustelus asterias, assembly GCF_964213995.1. Classification (NCBI taxonomy): domain Eukaryota; kingdom Metazoa; phylum Chordata; class Chondrichthyes; order Carcharhiniformes; family Triakidae; genus Mustelus; species Mustelus asterias. The sequence continues at coordinate 107,763 of NW_027591056.1, forward strand.
GGGGAGGGGGGGGAGAGGAAGCTGGAGAGGTGCAAATAAATGACTTTGATAGAGGAGCGTAATAGGGGAAATCGTCTTTTCCCCACACAGTGCCAAAGAATGATGTTATGGACAGGAGAATCGGACAGCTGGCAGAGGAGTTCCTGGAGCTGGTTTATCCCCCGGGCTATAACACAGGTGCAAAGAGCCAACAGAAGAGGAAGCTCAGTGAGTACTGCGGCAAGGGGAGCAAATTAAACGTTGTGTCAGTAAATGCTTCGCGTGGGATACAAGTGAGCCACACGGACACGGAAATCTCTGCTCAATTCTCTCAGAACTGAACCAGCTGGTCGCCAAAAGAAACAAAGAATTGCATTTCTTTAGCGCCTTTCCTCAGGACATTGTAAAACACTACAGTCAGTGAAGTGTAGTGGCCGCTGTAATTTATTACAACCCTGTTAGGAACATTTATAGAGAATTAACTGACCATAATTACCTGACAGAACTCGATTTCAACTTTTTCAAATAAAAACATACTTTATTGTATTTTAGACTTAAACAAAGCACTATTAACTCAACACTGCAGTTTATCATTCCTCATGCCTGTGAACTCAGTTCAACTTTGTGCTCCCTGCCCAAGAATTCCCCTATACGTGGCAAGAATATTGAAGGTGCATTCACTTCTGTAGAAACCAGCCCGTGAGGTATGCCATAGCCCTCCAGAATTCACTTTATCGTTCCTCCCTGTTAGTTATTTCCTGAGGAAAGATTTTATGGGGATCCTGCCCATTGATTTTTGGCAAAGCAACCTTCCAACCTTGATTTAACATCACACGACTGTGGAGGTTCAGCTCCTTGTTCTGGTGGCTGGCAGGTACCCAACTTGCTCCTCAGAGCTTCCAAGCAATTCTGTTGACTGCTTTCGGCCTCAGGGTTCTGGGGTGGACCACTGTAGATAATCCAGGGAACAAATAGCTGTTTTATTATACAGGACAGATGCAAGAATATCAAATTTCAAAGAGCAGCAATTAAAGATTATCAGTCGGGCTCGTAATGTGGCCCATTTACGCCTGCTAGAAATTACGTGTATTCATATGGAGGGACCTGTCCTCTACAGGCAAAAGGAACATGTCCAGGCACTGCCTTTTTTAATTAAATGTAAGCATGGGGAGGGGGGGGGTCAATAGTTCCCTAACGCACCCACCATGGCAATACCTCAACCAATCAAAATCGATATGCTGACCAATCAGCACCCTTTTTTTGGGGGAGTATAAATTGTTACTCCCTTTGAAATTTGGCATTCTTGTGTCTGTCCTGATGAGTGCAAGATGAAAAGCTTCGACAGCACGCCTCTGTTTTTGCAGCGGTATTCAAATCCAGAGGGAAAATGTGGGTTCAAATGCCCACCATGACTGTCTGAGAATTCTAAGCTAGTGTTTGTTTTTTAAAAGCTTGATCAATATAAAGTAGCTCCCGGTAAAAGTGACCCCAAAGCCTGTCAGAAAAATCCAACGACCGAGCTCATGTCTATTATGGAAGGGGGTGGCACGGTGGCACAGTGGTTAGCACTGCTGCCTCACAGCGCCAAGGACCCGGGTTCGATTCCTGACTTGGGTCACTCTCTGTGCAGAGTCTGCACGTTCTCCCCGTGTCTGCTTGGGTTTCCTCCGGGTACTCCGGTTTCCTCCTACAGTCCCGAAAGACGTGCTGGTTAGGGTGCATTGGCCATGCTAAATTCTCCCTCAGTGTTACCCGAACAGGCGCTGGAGTGTGGCGACTAGGGGATTTTCACAGTAACTTCATTGCAGTGTTAATGTCAGCCTACTTGTGACGAATAAATAAACTTTAAACTTGCTGTCTTTACCAGCCTGTCCTCCTGTTGATTCCAGTCCCAATGTGGCTGACAGTTGAACGTTCTCTGAATTAACTTGGCAAGTCCCACGCAAAACTGCCCTATTCATGGCAACTAAATGCCAGCGATGCCCGCTCCTCCAGAATGACGATTGTTTTACTGTCCCTTATAAACAATGAACAGGTGTTAAGTAAATTTAAAAGTAAAGTTTATTTATTAGTGTCGCAAGTAAGACTTACATTGACACCGCAGTGACGTTACTGTGAAAATCCCCTAGTTGCCACACTCCGGTGCCTGTTCGGGTAACACTGAGGGAGAACTTAGCACGGCCAATGCATCTAACCAGCATGTCTTTCAGACTGTGGGAGGAAACCGGAGCACCCAGAGGAAACCCACGCAGACACGGGGAGGACGTGCAGACTCCACACAGACAGTGACCCGAGCCATAATTAACTGAAGTGGAATTGCACGGTGCTGTTTCTTATTAGCCGAATATTCAAGAGTGGGGCCATTGTTTGTCTTCGGTACTTCGGAGATTTGTCACGGTGACTGTCTGAAGAATGAACTGCTGTTCTCTGTGATCAGGCGACGCAGCCGGGGGAGCCGAGAAGAGGCCAAACGTGGAGGTGTCGCTGGGGAAGGAGGTGGTCAGGCAGTACCTGCGGAGCGGGACGCTGGGCAAGCTGACCGTGCCGGTGCTCAAGGAGGTCTGTAAACAGTACGGGCTGAGGGGCAGCAAGAAGCAGGAGCTGATCGACGCCATCACCGGTCACTTCGCTGAGAACTGACCGCGGTGGAATTCAGGCCATGGCCTGGGGGGGAGCGGGGGTAGGGCGGGGGGGTGGTGCGGATCGTGTACGAGCAGCGGAGACTGTCGGGTTTAGCTGGGGAAAAGACCCAACTGGCCTTCCCAACTGAATCAAAACACCACAGGGACCTTCAAACTGTGACCCCCCCCCCCCCCCAACCCCCGCCCCCCCCCCCCCCCCCCGCCCCCACCCCCACCGCAGCGAGCAGCCAGTATCCAAATCAGCTCTGATCCAAATATAACAGAACCAGGACTTGCTCTGACTCCGTGATTCCGACCATCTGCGTAATGAGGAGAGCCCAGACTCTCCTTCCGAGGCCTCCAGGATATACAGGCCACCTCGCTGACAAGGAACTCAGAAATCTGCCCCCGGGATATTTTTGTACCTGTTGAATTTGTCACATGTTTATTTTGTACTTTGTGTTTTACAGGCCACCTGTAACCGACTCACATCCAACAAAACCCAGTCCTGGGAAAGTCACTGCCACGTCTGAATATTATTTTCCTCCCTGTTATTTTTACCGGGGGGTTGGTGAGGAAGCCCCGGACTTGGTTATGGCAGAAAGGTACCTGTTAACAACCAGCTGGCACCGCCCAAGGGTAGTATACTGATCTTTGGCTGCGCTCTTTACACTTGCCGTTCTAGTGAGTGGAGAGAGAAATAGGCAGCACGGAGCTGCAAAGGTTAACCTAAACATGCAAGATCCATGTGCGGGCTGGGTGGATTGGCCATACTAAATAGCGCCTTAGTGTCAGGGGGATTAGCAGGGTAAATATGTGGGGTAACGGGGATAGGGCTTGGGTGGGATTGTAGTCAGTGCAGACTCGATGGGCCGAATGGCCTCTTTCTGCCCTGAAGGGATTCTATGATTTTTTTTAACAACGGTACAAAGTAATAACGAGGTTTTGGGACCTCGCTTTGATGGGAACAGTTACCGTATCAGATCAGTAATCTCTCGCTGGAAACGGAGGCAGGCCATTCAGCCCCTCGAGCCTGTTCTGGGTGAAGGCAGTCAGGGTTACTCTGAGGTGAAAAGTTCAAATCAAATACAAACCATCTCTTCTCGCATTTCCCTCGCACGCTAACCAACCTTCAATCCTGATTTTGGCTGTCTGTATTTTTATATAAGTGACAAGATTAAAGAGTTTACTGGGGATGATTTTTTTTGGGTACTTCCTGCCTGTTTTGTTGCCGCTCCTGTGTGTTTTTCTTCTCGAAACTCTATGGCCAGAATTTTCCCGTTCCGCCCGGCACGGGAATCAGAGCGGGCGAGGGGCGGAACGCGAAAAGGTGCGTTGACCTCGGGTGGGATTTTACGGTTTCAGGACGAGTGAGTCTGTAAAATCCCGCCCTTTCTTATTTACTTCCTCTCTCGGACCTCAGAGTCCTGAGATTCCACATCACCATCTCTAGACCACCACCATTGCTCACTCAGTGTTTAATTGAACCAGACTCTGAACATTTTTTTGTAGCTTCCTCAGAGCTCCATCATAGTTGCCTTGAGTTCCACAGCATCACTCTCAGAGCCCCATCGCAGCTGCTTCACAGCATCACTGCAACTCCCTCGCAGCACCCCTGCAGCTCCCTCGCAGCACCACTGCAGCTCCCTTGCAGCATCACTGCAGCTCCCTCTCAGCACCCCTGCAGCTCCCTCGCAGCACCTCTGCAGCTCCCTCTCAGCACCCCTGCAGCTCCCTCACAGCACCCCTGCAGTTCCCTCACAGCACCCCTGCAGTTCCCTCGCAGCACCACTGCAGTTCCCTCGCAGCACCTCTGCAGCTCCCTCTCAGCACCACTGCAGCTCCCTCGCAGCACCACTGCAGCTCGCTCACGGCACTGCCTGCAGCTGCTTCACAGCACCACTGAAGCTCTCTCTCAGCACCACTGCAGCTCCCTCGCAGAACCACTGCAGCTCCCTCACGGCACTGCCTGCAGCTGCTTCACAGCACCACTGCAGCTCCCTCTCAGCACCACTGCAGCTCCCTCTCAGCCACACTGCAGCTCCCTCGCGGCACCACTGCAGCTCCCTCACGGCACCACCTGCAGCTCCCTCGCAGCACCTCTGCAGCTTCCTCCTTCTAGTTCCATAGTAATGATGTTCACCTCCTATATTGAGGACAAGACATGCAGCCGCTCGTGATTATACCCGAGCAACGAGTCTGGCTCCCAGGAGGAAATCTTCCATTTATATGTTTCTAAGATAACTGTTTAAAGAAGCGGTTGTGTACGGGTCAGGACTTCATAATATCAAGAAGTTAAAATAATTCACTGTTTTGTTGAAGTAAAATATTTGAGAATCTGTTTCTGTTTTTCTGATACGGCTATTGTTGGGAAATTGGGATTTACCCAGCGGCAGCTGGATTCAGTGTCACGACAGTGAGGGGCAAACTCCGCCCAGTGTGATTCTGAAGCTCCATTATCATGAGAATCATAGAATCCCTACAGTGCAGAAGGCCATTCGGCCCATCGAGTCTGCACCGACAACAATCCCACCCAGGTCCTATCCCCATAACCCCACATATTTACCCTGCTAGTCCCCCTGACACTAAGGGGCAATTTAGCACGGCCAATCCACCTACCCCATACATCTTTGGAGTGTGGGAGGAAACTGGAGCACCCGGAGGAAACCCACGCAGACACAGGGAGAATGTGCAAACTGCACACAGACAATGACCCAAGCCAGGAATCGAACTCAGGTCCCTGGCGTTGTGAGGCAGCAGTGCCAACCACTGTGCCCATCGTGGCATTTATCTGGCATATCTGAGGGAGGGGGTTATTCGCTCCAGGCTCACCAGTATTAATTTATCGCACTCTCACTTTGGGACTGGAGTCTGCTGACAGAACCCTGCTCCAGGGTTTGGGCACATTAGGCTGGCACTGCAGGGCGATACCAGGGGGATGCTGCATTGTCAATGGTGCCATTCCCCCAATGGAACATCAATTCTGACCATTGTCTGGTTTCAGGGCAGCATCGAGATCTATGATTCAAACACAGTCACCCGGTGGTACACTGGTTGGCACTGCTGCCCCACAGCGCCAGGGACCCGGGTTCAATTCCCAGCCAGGGTTACTGTGTGGAGTTTGCACATTCTCACCATGTCTGCGTGGGTTTCCTCCTACAGTCCAAAGGTCTGCGGGTTAGGTGGATTGGCCATGCTAAATTGTCCCTTAGTTCAGGGGGATTGGCTCGGGTAAATACATGGGGTTATGGGGATTGGGCCTGGATGGGATTGTGGTTGACTCAATGGGCCAAATAGCCTCCTTCTGCATTGTAGGGTTTCTATGATTCATACCCACTGCTGTAAGGAACTTTGAGTGCGACAAAGATGTTAACAGCAGGGGACAAATTCTAGAAAAATGGAGATTTATTAAGCATCAAGGATGTTAAATAAGATGGGCAGTAATTGACACAGGTTTATGTGCCCCTGTTTTAGCTTTGGACAACAGCACACACAAAAACCTGGACTGCTTTTCATGGAGTTGTAGAATCCCTACAGTGCTGAGGGAGGCCATTCCGCCCCCGCCCCCGAGCTTGGACCACAGTGTTTAAACTTATACAGACGTGCTCTCTGACAACGCATAATTAATTGTCAGGCGTGATATTCTCAGTGTCCTACCCAACAGTCCGCCCTCTGCCAACTCCAAAATAAAACCGATTGGTCACTGATACATCTGTGCACAAAATAACGACCATATTCATTTTTATTTATTGATGGGATGTGGGTGTCGCTGGCTAGACTAGCATTTATTGCCCATCCCTAGTTGCCCTTGAGAAGGTGGTGGTGAGCTGCCTTCTTGAATCGCTGCAGTCCCTGTAATGTAGGTACACCTAAAGTGCTGTTAGGGAGGGAGTTTCAGGGTTTGACCCAATGACAGTTAAGGAATGGTGATAGAGTGCAAGTTTGGATGGTGTGTGGTTTGAAGGGGAACTTGCAGGTGGTGATGTTCCCGGGTATCTGCTGTTATCCGAGCTGATTTTGATTTAATTTATGATTGTCACATTATTAGTATACAGTGAAAAGTATTGTTTTTTGCACGCTATACAGACAAAGCATACTGTTCATAGAGAAGGAAAGGAGAAAGTGCAGAATGTAGTGTTACAGTCATAGCTAGGGTGTAGAGAAAGATCAACTTAATGCAAGGTAGGTCCATTCAAAAGTCTGATGGCAGCAGGGAAGAAGCTGTTCTTGAGTCGGTTGGAACGTGACCTCAGACTTTTGTATCATTTTCCCGAAGGAAAAAGGTGGCAGAGTGAATGTCTGGGGCGTGTGGAGTCCTTAATTATGCTGGCTGCTTTTCCAAGGCAGCGGGAAATGTAGACGGAGTCAATGGATGGGAGGGTGGTTTGCATGATGGACTGGGCTACATTCACAACCCTTTGTAGTTTCTTGCGGTCTTGGACAGAGCAGGAGCCATACCAAGCTGTGATACAACCTGAAAGAATGCTTTCTATGGTGCATCTGTAAAAGTTGGTGAGAGTCGTAGCTGACATGCCAAATTTCCTTAGTTTTCTGAGAAAGTAGAGGCGTTGGTGGGGCTTTCTTAACTATAGTGTCGGCATGGGGGGACCAGGACAGGTTGTTGGTGATCTGGACACCTAAAAACTTGAAGCTCTCAACCCTTTCTACATCATCCCCATTGATGTAGACAGGGGCATGTTCTCCTTTATGCTTCCTGAAGTCGATGACAATCTCCTTCGTTTTGTTGACTTTGAGGGAGAGATTATTGTTGCCGCACCAGTTCACCAGATTCTCTATCTCATTCCTGTACTCTGTCTCGTCATTGTTTGAGATCCGACCCACTATGGTGGTTTCATCAGCAAATTTGAAAATCGAGTTGGAGGACAATTTGGCCGCACAGTCATAGGTGCATAAGGAGTATAGTAGGGGGCTGAGAGCACAGTCTTGTGGGGCACCGGTGTTGAGGATGATCGTGGAGGAGGTGTTATTGCCTATCCTTACTGATTGTGGGCTGTAGGAAGTTCAGGATCCAGTCACAGAGGGAGAAGCTGAGGCCCAGACCACGGAGTTTGGAGATGAGTTTTGCAGGAATAATGGTGTTGGAGGCTGAGCTGTAGTCGATAAATAGGAGTCTGACATAGGTGTCCTTGTTATCTAGGTGTTTCAGGGTTGAGTGCAGGGCCAGGGAGATGGCGTCTGCTGTGGACCTGTTGCAGCGATAGGCAAACTGTAGTGGATCCAGTCAATGGAGTGTCAGTCAAGCGGCTTGCTTTGAGTCCTGAATGGTGACAGGCTTTGAGGAATCGGGAGCTGAGTTCATCGCCACAGCGACTGACCTGCTTTTGTAGATGCAGAACGTGGCTGGTCCAGTTAGGTTTCTGGTCATTAGTGACCCCCTCATGATAATAATGGAGCATTCAGCAATGGTAATATTTCAATGTCAAGGGAAGCAGCTGAGATTCTCTCTCATTGGGAATGGTCACTGGTGCTGGATGTGCAAGTGTTACTGTTAGATTTGCCTCCATGTCCCTTTTCCAGTCTTGTCCATTACTTGGTGCCCCTCAGTGACACCATCTGAAGACATGATGCCAGGCTCCACAATATGCTGATGACATCCAAGTCTACCTCATCACCCCCTCTCGTGACCCCTCCATGGTGTTATCGGACTGAACAACAAAGAACAGTACAGCAAAGGAACAGGCCCTTCAGCCCTCCAAGCCTTCGCCAATCACTTTTACCGATCTAACCAACCGCTTATATCCCTCTATTCCCCGTTTGTTAATGTGTCTATCAAGATAAGTTCAATAAAAAAAATCTGGAATTAAGAATCTACTGATGACCATGAAACTAGAGTCATAGAGGTTTACAGCATGGAAACAGGCCCTTCGGCCCAACTTGTCCATGCCGGGCCACACTTGGAATACTGTGTGCAATTCTGGTCACCCTATTATAGAAAGGATATTATTAAACTAGAAAGAGTGCAGAAAAGATTGACTAGGATGCTACCGGGACTTGATGGATTGAGTTATAAGGAGAGGCTGGATAGACTGGGACTTTTTTCTCTGGGGCGAAGGAGGCTGAGAGGTGATCTTATTAGAGGTCTATAAAATAATGAGGGGCATAGATCAGCTAGTTAGTCAATATCTTTTCCCAAAGGTAGGGGAGTCTAAAACTAGAGGGCATGGGTTTAAGGTGAGAGGGGAGAGATACAAAAGGGCCCAGAGGGGCAATTATTTCACACAGAGGGTGGTGAGTGTCTGGAGCAAGCTGCCAGAGGTAGTAGTAGAGGCAGGTACAATTTTATCTTTTAAAAAGCATTTAGACAGTTACATAGGTACGATGGGTATAGAGGGATATGGGCCAAATGCAGGCAATTGGGATTAGCTTAGGGGTTTTTTAAAAAAAAGGGCAGCATGGACAAATTGGGCCGAAGGGCCTGTTTCCATGCTGTAAACCTCTATGACTCTAGTCCCAATTGCTTGCATTTGGCCCATATCCCTCTAGACCCATCTTACCCATGTAACTGTCTAAACGCTTTTTAAAAGACAAAATTGTACCCGCCTCTACTACTACCTCTGGCAGCTTGTTCCAGACACTCACCACCCTCTGTGAAAAAATTGCCCCTCTGGACACTTTTGTATCTCTCCCCTCTCACCTTAAACCAGTGGTTCCCAAACTTTTTTCACTGGGCCGCACTTTCGGAATAAAAATTTCCTCGCGCCACACCGAATTTTTTATTGATAAGAAATACATTTAAAAAAAACAACTCCTAGCAGTGCTTAATTCATAACATAGAACACAATTACTTTATAATATGATCATGGGACATCCAGAAAGTATAAAACAATGCTTGTTTAAACCATGTTTAACTGTTTCTTTGATTGTCCTTGAATCTTCCCACCACTCTTGCCATCCTCTCTCGCCGCACCAGTGTGGCGCGCCGCACCCTTTGGGAACCACTGCCTTAAACCTATGCCCTATAGTTTTAGACCCCCCTACCTTTGGGAAAAGATATTGACTATCTAGCTGATCTGTGCCCCTCATTATTTTATAGACCTCTATAAGATCACCCCGAAGTCACCTACGCTCCAGAGAAAAAAGTCCCAGTCTATCCAGCCTCTCCTTATAACTCGTCAATTGTTGGAAAAACCCATCTGGTTCACTAATGTCCCTTTAGGGAAGGAAATCTGTCGCCCTTACCCGGTCTGGCCTACATGTGACTCCAGAGCCGCAGCAATGTGGTTGGCTCTCAACTGCCCTCCAAAGGGCAGCTGGGGACGGGCAATAAACGCTGGCAGCCAGTGACGCCCGGGTCCCACAAAGTAAAAAAAAAAGCACAACCTTGTGTGATTTATTTTGTTGTGATGTGTTGGTACAAAGGCCCCAAAAAAGCCCCAGTGTCAGGGTTGAAAAGGGCTCCCTCCAATCCTTTATTATTGTCACAAGTAGGCTTACATTAATACTGCAATGGAGTTACTGTGAAAATCCCCTAGCCGCCACACTCCAGTGCCTGTTCGGGTACACTGAGGGAGAATTTAGCACGGCCAATGCACCCTAACCAGCATGTCTTTCGGTCTGTGGGAGGAAACCGGAGCACCCAGAGGAAACCCACACAGACACGGGGAGTATGTGCAAACGCCACACAGACAGTGGCCCAAGCTGGGAATCGAACCCGGGTCCCGGGTGCTGTGAGGTAGCAGTGCTAACCACTGTGCCACCCCCAAAAATAAGCCAAATTTCAAAAGTCAATCCCCTCATGGTCTGTATCATCCTGGGGAATTGCCCTGGACTAACCCCATAACCTGGTGTTCTGTCTGTGGGAGGGTGCCTGGAACTGAACTCCATGAGGTGTGGCCAGCGTTCTGTGTGAGCGCTGTCGTAATTCCGTGCCCCGGATGGCGCACTCCAAATCCATGAACTTGAACCTGACAACCGCGGATACACACCTCACCATGGTTCAGTTACTGCTCCTGCTAAACATTAGGCTGTATGATTGACTGAAGAATTAAATCCTTTTACAGGAGTCAGTGCCTTCAAGCTGAGTCGTGCTATCGAGGCTGTCGGCGGAAACTTACGGTAATCATTTCTCTTCCCAAAACTGCACTTTGATACATTTTGAAATGACCAATTGGGTTCTGCTCCTGGTGCAGTTGCTGAATGCACCACGTGTTGTGTTGTTAAACTATAAACACGAGTGGGGTGGCTCTGGGGAGGGTGGTTAAAACTGATCTCTGTGCTGCCCATTATTCAGCCTTTACGAGGCCTCTTAAACTCCCAAGATGGTGTCAGTGACATGTGTACACTTGCAATGGGAAGAATGCAGGGCACCATATTTGTAAAGGTATTAGTATCTAGGGGCAGCGAGGTGGCACAGTGGTTAGCCCTGCCACCTCACAGTGCCAGGGACCTGGGTCCAATTCCCAGCTTGGGTCTCTATCTGTGTGGACTCTGCACGTTCTCCCCGTGACTGCGTGGGTTTCCTCCGGGTGCTCTGGTTTCCTCCCACAGTCCAAAAGATGTACTGGTTAGGGTGCATTGTCCGGCCTGGCCAACTCCATTGCAGGGATAGTCATGTCCTCTGCAATTTTCACAGAGTCAGGCCAGGGTTTAACGAGCTGTGGCTCAAAGTGTCTGAGAGGAGTCACAAATCCCAGTGTGTATGAGGGACCTTTGAAAAAGTGAATTTCCAGGGCCCTCTTCATGCCTCTCCCCCCCACCCCCCATGCCACTGTAAGACTCCTGGCATTAAACGCGACTGGGAGACTGAGCAGAGACCATGCAGAGCAGGCTTCCCACTGAATGTCTCCTTCAGCATTCAGACATTGGGTAGATGCAACATGTATTGCAGTAGCAGCTGAGATGTCCGCAGTCAGATGCGACATCACGGTTGCTGAAGGTAGCTATGTATTTTGTGTTGCCGTCACGCTCTGCACAAAACCATGTGCCACGTTGGTGCCAGACTCCTCCATGCTCTTTAGCAGACATTCCCCTGTTCCAAGCATTTGGATGTTTACACCCACCAGCCTTCTTCTGAAGCCTGGCCCAGTGAAGACCTCACCTGAGTCCTCAGCAGCAGATCTGATGTCCTCCAGCAAACTGGCATCTATGCTACCCTTGCCCCCTGCCATAGTCCCTGAGCAATAATGCCCAGTGTCTCATCATGTGCAGGTCCGTCTCTGTCCAGATTACCCTGATGGGGCAGTACAGCGGTCAGCACTGCTGCCTCACAGCGCCAGGGACCCGGGTTCGATTCCCAGCTTGGGTCACTGTCTGTGCGTAGTCTGCACGTTCTCTCCGTGTCTGCGTGGGTTTCCTCCCACAGTCCGAAAGACGTGCTGGTTAGGTGCATTGGCCATGCTAAATTCTCCCTCAGTGTACCTGAACAGGTGCTGGAGTATGGCGACTCAGGGATTTTCACAGTAACTTCATTGCAGTGTTAATGTAAGCCTACTTGTGACAAATAAGTAATAATAATCTGGTGGCTGCAAGTGTGTAACCGAGTAGTGCAGCACAGGAATAGGCCCTTCGACACACCAATCCTGTGCTGACAGGTCAAAGAGATGACTGAAAAGGATGTTATAAAGGTGACAGGATCATTAATGTCCTTTGAGTGTTCCTCAGGGTATAAAAGAGAGGGAGGAGACATGAAGAGATTAAGGAATTGGGGCGGCACGGTAGCACAGTGGTTAGCCACTCCTGCCTCACAGCGCCAGGGACCCGGGTTCGATTCCTGGCTTGGGTCACTGTCTGTGTGGAGTCCGCACGTTCTCCCCATGTCTGCGTGGGTTTCCTCCGGGCGCTCCGGTTTCCTCCCACAGTCCAAAGATGTGTGAGTTTGGTTGATTGGCCTTGGTAAATTGACCCTCACGTCAGGGGGATTAGCAGGGTAAATATGTGGGGTTATGGGAATAAGGTGTGGGTGAGATTGTGGTCGGTGCAGACTCAATGGGCCGAGAGGCCTCCATCTGCACTGTAGGGATTCTATGATTCCATGGTGATTCTATGAATTCAGTGAGAAGTCAGCACAATATTATGCAGCTCACATATTCTGATTTAATGAGTATCATTGGCAGGTCACGCACTGTGTCATCTGTGGCTCAGTGGGTAGCACTCTCACCTCTGAGTCAGGAGGATGAGGGTTCAAATCCCACTTGGGGATCTGTGCACAAAGTGCAGGATCACACAGCGGGACACTGCGGAGATGCTGTCAGAGGTGCTGCACAAGCTTTGGTTCAAAATGTTAACCTGAGGCCCCATCTGTCTGCTGGGCTGGATGTGAAATATCCCATGGCATTATTGTGAAGAGCAGTGAGAGAGCTCTCTCCAGTATATCTATACTACAGTCGGCACCGCAAAATCTGGTCATTATCATATTGCTGGGAGCTTGCTGTGCGCAAATTGGGTGTTTTTCACTAAACTACAAATTGACTATTGTTCGGGTCCCGGGTCAGAACCCCAAGGTATATTCTGAAACGAGACGAGACCCCAACAATTTTCTATTTTGATATAAATGTGAGAACAAATAACATTACAGCACAGGAACAGGCCCTTCGGCCCACTAAGCCTGCGCCGATATGCGGTTTCTATTCCCCTGTTTGCCCTCCGGTCATGTGTCTATCAAGATACACCTTGAACGTTGCTAATGTGCCTGCTTCCATCACCTCCACAGGCAGCGAGTTCCAGGCACCCACTACTCTCTGCGTGAAAAACTTCCTCCACACATCTCCCTTAAACTTTCCCCCTCTCACCTTGAACCTGTGCCCCCTTGTAGTCGACCCTTCTACCCTGGGAACAAGCCTCTGACTATCCACCCTATCTGTGCCTCTCATAATTTTGTAGAACTCTATTGGGTCACCCCTCAGCCTCCGTCTTTCCAGAGAAAATAATCCGAGTTGATCCAACCTTTCCTCATACCTAAAACCCTCGAGACCAGGCAACATCCTGGTGAACCTTCTGTGCACCCTCTCCAAAGCATCCACGTCCTTCTGGTAGTGTGGCGACCAGAACTGCACACAATATTCCAAATACGGTCTAACTAGACTTTTAAGAGCTGTAACATAACTTGCCAACTTTTATACTTGATGCCCTGGCCGATGGCTGTACGCCTTCTTGACCTTAAAGGAAAGGATATTTCTTTTCAGGAGTACAGTTTTGTGAATTGTTGTGGGAAGGTTTGTCGAAAGCAGGAATCACTGCAGCTGGAGTAGGGTAAAGTAAAAGTAAAGTTAGTTTATTAGTCACAAGTAAGGCTTACATTAACACTGCAATGAAGTTACTGTGAAACTCCCCCTAGTTGCCACACTCCTAACCAGCACATCTTTCGGAATGTGCAGGAGTTCAGGAATGGGAATTTGGGAATCTCTCCTCCGTTGGCGATGGTGGTGTGACAGGAATCTTCCTCATGCAGTTAGTGAGTAGGATCTGGAACTCACTGCCCGAGAGTGTGGTGGAGACAGGAGCAGCCGAGGCTTTCGGAAGTGAATTCGATCATGGTCTAAAATGAAACATTTCACAGAGCTACAGGGACATGGGGGTGGGGGTGGGGAGTGGCACTCTGTAAATTGCTCCTTCAGAGAGCCAGGGTGATAGGGTGAATAACCTCACTCTGTGCTGTCACCATTCTATCAGTGACCCTTGCCCTCCAGCTATGTGTTCACTGAGCAGTGGCCGTCCCTCCTCGGAGTCAGAGGTTTGTGGGTTCAAGTCCCGCTCCAGAAACTCTGTCTTTTCTCTTGTCACACTGTTGGATTTGATGAGAGCCAGGGTTCGAGAGATCAATGCGCCAGTCTCTCCTGTTACTGGTTCTCAGTTAGAGAGTGTAGGCGAATGCTGTGAATGAGCTGTGCTCCTAGCCTGCTCCTGATTGTCCAATCTGGGCTGCCGTGGGCCAAGCCCAACCCTGGGAGCCAAGTCTCAGGTAGCTATGGAAATGCAGTGTTCTCACTGTGAGATTAATATGAAGCATTCATATTATGAAGCATTCATGAAGCATTCTTCGAAAATGTGACGAAACACATTGACGAAGGGAAAGCGGTAGATGTGGTTTATATGGATTTTAGCAAGGCGTTCGATAAGGTCCCCCATGCAAGGCTTCTAGAAAAAGTGAGAGGACATGGGATCCAAGGGGCTGCTGCCCTGTGGATCCAGAACTGGCTTGCCCAAAGGTCTTGCACCTCTGCAAGATGTGCCAGATCATCGACACAGATGCCATCATCTCGCGTGAGAACACCATCTACCAGGTACACGGTACCTACTCTTGCAACTCGGCCAACGTTGTCCACCTGATACGCTGCAGGAAAGGATGTCCCAAGGCATGGTACATTGGGGAAACCATGCAGATGCTACGGCAACGGATGAATGAACACCGCTCGACAATCACCAGGCAAGACTGTTCTCTTCCTGTGGGGAAGCACTTCAGCGGTCACGGGCATTCAGCCTCTGATCTTTGGGTAAGCGTTCTCCAAGGCGGCCTTCACGACACACGACAGCGCAGAGTCGCTGAACAGAAACTGATAGCCAAGTTCTGCACACATGAGGACGGCCTAAACCGGGATGTTGGGTTTATGTCACACTATCAGTAAC
Source organism: Mustelus asterias (assembly GCF_964213995.1). Classification (NCBI taxonomy): domain Eukaryota; kingdom Metazoa; phylum Chordata; class Chondrichthyes; order Carcharhiniformes; family Triakidae; genus Mustelus; species Mustelus asterias. The sequence goes on from NW_027591056.1 coordinate 122,945, forward strand.
CCCCACAGCTTGCCTCCTGGACTTGCTGGCTGTCCTGTCTGGAGACAATACACATCTCTTTAACCTGTGCTTAATGCTCCCTCCACTCACATTGTCAGTATCTTTAAGACCTGGTTGGTTGTAGAGATTTGCATTCTAATCAGTATTCTGTAACTTGATTTTGTGTCTCTGTGCCCTGTTTGAGAGCAGATTTCCACTCCATCTGATGAAGGAGCAGCGCTCCGAAAGCTAATGGTATTTGCTACCAAATAAACCTGTTGGACTTTAACCTGGTGTTGTTAAAACTCTTACTGTGATTGCCCAAAGTAGGCAGAGAGTGTGTATAGATGGGTCTTTTTCTAAATGGAGGTCGGTCACCAGTGGTGTGCCCCAGGGATCTGCTCTGGGACCCTTGCTGTTTGTCATTTTCATAAATGACCTGGATGAGGAAGTGGAGGGATGGGTTGGTAAGTTTGCCGACGACACGAAGGTTGGTGGGGTTGTGGATAGTCTGGAGGGATGTCAGAAGTTACAGAGAGACATTGATAGGATGCAAGACTGGGCGGAGAAGTGGCAGATGGACTTCAACCCAGATAAATGCGTAGTGGCCCATTTTGGCAGGTCAAATGGGATGAAAGAGTACAATATAAAGGGAAAGACTCTTAGTACTGTAGAGGATCAGAAGGACCTTGGGGTCCGGGTCCATAGGACTCTAAAATCGGTCCTGCAGGTGGAGGAGGTGGTTAAGAAGGCGTATGGTGTGCTGGCCTTTATCAATCGAGGGATTGAGTTTAGGAGTCCGGGGATAATGATGCAGCTATATAAGACCCTCGTCAGACCCCACTTGGAGTACTGTGCTCAGTTCTCGTCGCCTCATTACAGGAAGGATGTGGAAAAGATTGAAAGGGTGCAGAGGAGATTTACAAGGATGTTGCCTGGATTGAGTGGCATGCCTTATGAGGATAGGCTGAAGGAGCTCGGTCTTTTCTCCTTGGAGAGA